>NW_009595813.1:0-4290 GCF_000690535.1 Cariama cristata
TCCAGACTTATGACCTTACCAGTAGCCAATCCCCAGATCCCACAATCTCTCCAGTAGCTTCTCTAGACCTCCCAGTATCCCCAGTAGCCTATTTGCAGACCCTCTAGCCTCTCTGACATCCTGTCTAGACTTAAGACTCCTCCAACACCTCGAGCTAGTCCAGCTTGATGTCTTTAGCATTTCCACGCTGACATACATACTCACACAATATCCACACACACCAGACCCCCAGTTGCTGGTCCTTAGACCTTGCAGTGCTTGCATTTAGGATAGAGAGTGAAATTACACTAAAAAAAAAAAAAAAAAAAAAAAGAAAAAAAGCTAAGAAAAGGATTTAATGAGCAGACAGAGTACACTGTGGCAATCGCGCACAGAACTCAGCCAGACAAGCCACTGCAGGATGTTGTCATGATTTTGTGGTCCGACTCAACTGACAGTTCAGAGATCAGCAACTCACCTCACATAAATTTTTCATATTTCAGGTTACTAATTTCACCTAAAGTAACATCAATTTTGTAAGACATATTCCTATTCTGATGGTTCACATCTATATATCCACCGATGCATCTACTGAGATACAGAGAGTGGAAGACCAAGAGAGGTTAGAATTACCAGAAATCCACTTTTATAGCAAGAAACTGACCCCATTTTTTTCCCCTGAGCACTAACAGTGAAAGGAAAAGGGCACTGCCATGAAAATGGGTTGGATTTTGCAGGTACAGGGTTAAGTGGAAATTGTTATGTGTGATGAAGCAATGACATCATCATGCCAAACACTGGCTTATTAGCCCTGACCACCACTTTCCACTCACATCTGCTGTCTTCAGCAGCTTATAACTTCAGCAAGAATTCCCTCTTTGACCTGAAATTTCCTACAACTGAACTTGTCCTGAGTTGAAGTTCGCCCAAAATTTAATCTAAAAGAGGTCACCTAGTATGAATCATTATAAGGAAGGAAAAAAATACTTATCTCAAAAAGCTTTCGCTCCCATGTTGCAAGGGCTTGGAGCAGGGATGGATGGGGACTTGGAAATCAAAGAGAAGTTTTAATTTCACCAAGAACTCTTCTACACTTGAGTTACCATAAAAAGAAAACCACTGTTTGCATTGCAGGATTCATTACACACTTAGGTTAAGGTTTTCATAACACTGGAGGGGTTTCAGGCATAAGACATGCCTGATTTCAGGTTGGGCTTGGATGCCACATCTTTCCAAGCTCCTGTGAACATTTCAGCTTTCACATCTCACAGGAGGCACTTGTACCACCTCCAAGGAAAGATGGAATTAAAACTGCAGAGCAGACAGAAACCAAAACTACTCAAATGCTTTTGAATCTGGAGGAACAAACACCGAGCACTGAACCATGACCTGCATTTCACTGACTTCGCTACCGGGCAAAGCAAGTGCTGTTTCTCAGCTGCATCTCTGCAAATATTCATAGCGGGTAGTCACGCTTTGATGGCATGATCATTCTCTGCTTTGGAAGCAGGTGCCCTGCCATGAGAGAAGGACTAGGGAGACTAGATATGGCTGGAATCCTAATAAATTAGCAGGATTTATCTGGAAGTAATGTTTCTCTAGCACCCTCTGCCCCACCACCACACTGTCCCATGGATGGGGTCCATTGGACCCAGTGTTGATGTCCACATCCCAGCAAGCCACCATGATTTTTGCTATGAGAACAGACAACATTTTTGGGGCAGGTGTCCCAGCCAGCTCAGCTGAAGCATATCAGAGGACCTTCCATAGCCTGCAGCAGAAAAAGAGATAACAGGGCTGAAATTGCAACCCCTGAAATCTCCGATGTCAGGGCCAAATAAATATTTCAGAGTTGAGCTCAGCAAGTCAGCTGAAGCACAAGCACAGGGCAGGGCCCGTACCTCCAGCACCTTACTCCTGCCTCACTGGCCACCCCAGGTTTTTCCCTTCATGACGTGTGACACCATAAAATCACCTACCTTCTGATTTAGAGAGCTGACTGTCTGCATCCGTGCTTACCCCCAGCGGGGTTTGCTGACGGCGCTTTATTATCATGCCGACAAGACTCATGACCGCGTTGCAGACCACAGCCAAGAGACGTGAACTGGAAAGACCAAATTTTGAGGGGAAAAGTGTCTGGCCGAGCGTGCCACAGATACCAGCAGCAGAAACCTCTGCACGGGGCTGTTGGCGTGCACTGCTCCAGCACGACAGCAACCGCAGCTCTGTGTCACCGCTGGTGGCCCTCAGAGGGGACCGGCAGCACATCTGGGCTCCCTCTGCGGGTGATGGACAAACCTCATTTTTGGGCTGCCACCCTTGGTTTGTCTTCACGCCTTGGCCAGAGCTGTGGGTTGAGTGGGAAGCAGGGATTAGTTGATGCTGATGGTGCTGGAGTGGGGATTTCACCCCCAGTCCCACACCCTGGGTGCTCACCCATCCCACAGCAAGCAGATAAATAGGGCGTTTAATTTCTAGCATTAATAGCCCTGCCAAGAGCAGGGTGCCTAAGAAAGGCTTAAGAAATATAATACTAAGGCACAGTGTGTTAAATAAGGCACCAGGGAAATGCCTGGGTACATGACCTACACTGCATTAACACCTGTAGTGTCATGACCCAGCCCTGGTGGGAGGACAGATGAGCTGGGTGGTGATGGGTGATGCACAAGGGCACTGATGGACCAACTCTCGTTATCGGGTCACCCAACCCAAAACAGGGCCAGGGCCAGAACTGGGTCTCCTGTTCTAATTCCCACACAGCAGGAATGAGACTAGGTACATTATTAGGGACAAAAATTGAGAGGAGGCAACAGGGAACGTAGGAGACCAAACACTTTGGTTGTCCAGGTTGGATTCCCTGAGTCATTATTTTTATTACCTGTGATCTTTAATCTCAAAAGAAGCATGGTATTCCTCAAGAGAGGTTGCACGCTCCCCATTTCCTAGTGGGGGCTGAAGTTTATGCTCTCACCTATTTTGCAGGATTCATCTAAAAAGTCAGGTGCTGGTCTTGGTCACGCTGACACGATCAGTTTTGTTACCTCATTCTTTCCCACCAAGGTAAGTTTTAGTCAGCGCATTATCAGGGTCATTCTGGGGAAAGCCCAGCTACCTCTCACTCACATACAGGCTCTTCCTTAGACAATGTAGGTTGCATTGGCATTTGCATTTGCATGCTGTTTGCTGCTGCCTAGTAGGTCTTCCATAGGTCAGGCCACGAAGACATGGACGTAGCTGGCCTCCTTTGTTTTCAGATCCTTTAGAGAGCCTGGGTCCAAGCCTTTCCTAGCATATGGCGTTTTAGAATGGCATCACATAAGCAAACTAGAGGGCTGCAGAAACATCAGATACATTTGTACCTTGTGCACTATTTCCCCCATGTATTACATGAAATCAGGCTGGAAGGGATCTTGGAAAGGAGGTTAGTGCAGCTGTGGCCTCTTGCTCAGCCCCAGCATAGCAGCACCTCTACTTGAATCATTCCTGATTGGCGACAGTCTAACCTATTCCTGAAGATCTGCATGTTACAATTAAGCTCATTGTTCTCTTCTGCGGCCAAGGGAAAAAGCTTATTTCTTTCTTCTTTGAAACTACGATGTGTTTTTAGACTCTGTAACATTTTATATATCCCAGTATATTGGGATCTTGACACCAACAAGACACTTACTGGCTCATGCTTAGCTTATGATCCACTTGCTCAATGACAAGTCTCTTCCTAACGGACTATTCTCTCCCCAGTCTCTGATTAAGGCAAATGATTTCCCCTACTTCAGTTCAAAGATTTGTACAGATCTTGATTGAACTGGATACTATACATTTCATATTATTTCCTCAATTCTAACTTTGTTTTTTGAATACTCAAGGCCCCTCCCAGTTGGCCATCACCTGTCAATATTAGTAGAAGATAATCTGTTCCCTTACCCGCCCTGCTAACCAATGGGGTGACCAGTGCTGGACTGAGGACAAACCCCTGTGAGAATCCTGCTCTGTTCATCCTCCCCATATCACAACTACTCTCTAGGTAGCTCTTTTCCAAGCAAATATTCACCCACCACCTCATAATTTGATTTCTAGATCACATTTTAGCATATTTATGAGAGAGTTATGTGCATCTTAGTCATATAGGCTTACTAACATCAAGATAAAACACACCTACAGTTCATCTCCTAACCACAAGTCCCACTACCTAGCAAGGAAAGGCATTAGTTTGGCTTGGCATGATTTACCTTGTAGTTTTGCTATTGCTTTATCGCATATAATATTTGCTTGATTATCTGTCCCCGCAGCTTTTTAGGAACTATGTCTTTCCCT
>NW_009595813.1:4321-6481 GCF_000690535.1 Cariama cristata
CTCCTTTTATTTCTCCCACTTCTCTTTTTTCTTTCCAGTTTTCTGTACCCAAGATTTCCCAGAAGGAATCCAATATACTGGTTCAGTTCAGCTAATCTCAGTCATCTAAAACCAAGACACCTTGAGCTGAGCTTAGCAGTTTAGGCTTGCTTTAGACTCAGTAGAGGGCAACAGGCACATTTAGACCACAGTTAGTCTTTACTAATCTTAATCCCAATTAATCTTAACTCCTGTATATGCTCAGATTTAGTCCTGTCTGTTGGATGAATCATGACCTAAAGGAATCCAAAATGTGTTTCACCCAGTTTGCATTTTATATTATTTCTTCAAGACACAGAAATCCTCTTCCAGGACACCTTCCCATGTGATCTTCCCTATCGAGCCCCTAACATTACTCAAGTCAGGTTTCTTGAGAATTGCAATCTTTCTTCTATTGTCTCCTTCCTTTTCTTTCTAAGTATCACAAACTCCATCATCATTTTCATCCACTCCGGAATTTTCAATCAGTTCTTTCCCATCAGTGAAAATGAAGCCTTGAAATGAACTATAATAGCAAATAATATTATATAAATATTAGCAAATATTAGTAAATTAAACAGTGGTAGGGACTGTTTTCTAGAACTGAAACCAATTGGCACAGCCTGGCCATACTGATAGTATTAAGAGCTCCCAGCCTCCAAAACAAGGTGGTTACATCACAACTGCTTCTTGGCCCATGCGCACTCCTGAATCATGGCCACAAGTTGTCTGGGAGAGGGCTCGTTAAGCCCATTAAAACTGTGCCAATGATCAATCAAAAAAAAATATAGCTAGCTGAGGTGCAGTGCCCAAGTCTGGACCTTGGCACTGTTTATTTTCTATAAGAGCAGATATAGCTTCAGTGCCCATATTAAGCCCGTTAAAACTGTGCCAATGTTCAATCAAAAAAAAAATATAGCTAGCTGAGGTGCAGCGCCCAAGTCTGGGCCTTGGCACTGTTTATTTTATATAAGAGCAGATATAGCTTCAGTGCCCATGTGGATGAGCATCCAAGACCTGGATGACCTCTGTGGCAACACCGCAGATTCAGGCTGTAGGTCAGATTCAGCAGATGCCCAAAAAACCTCCCTGCCTTTGGGATTTGTGGGTCCAGATCTTCCATCCATAGGGTTAATTGGCCACTGATTGCCAAAACGATTTTCTTAATGTTGACAGCAAGCTGGTGCTGCTCCTTTGCATTCCACTCCTTTCTACCTTTCCCCCACCAGCCCCGCATGGCATCTCTTGCCCGAATTCCTTTGGCAGGGATGAGGAAGCCACAGGCTTGTTTATCCAAAGCAAAGCCCTACGGGGATCATTCAAGGGTACATTTCTTTGGTCTGAACACAGCCCACATGGGCCAAAGAGCTGCTAAATGAAGAAGTTGCCTTCTTAGGCATCCCCAGCCTTTGTGGTGCTTCTGCCTATACATCCTCACAAACATCTATCTGCTGCCTTCCATTTCCTAAGCTACCAAGTTACAAACTCTTTTTGCACAGACTTGTCCCTGCCCGCCTTGTACAACAAGGATTTGAACTTGCACTCAGGAGGAGGGATGCTAGAGGACCTGGTGACTGCCAGCCAGCTGCTCTGCTCACCATCCACTATTCCCATACCAACCATCCCACAACCTATGGACCAGCCACAGACCCATCAGCCGAGCCAGCTTCTCTCCAAGGATCAGGGATTTGCTTTTCGCTTGTCAGCAAAGATCCCAAGAGCCTCAGCAATTGCAAAGGATGTGCCAAGGTGGCCACCAGCACATGGAGGAGGTAGCTAGCTACATCCCACCATCCTGGACTGAGGTGGTAAATTAAACCAGAGCTTTACCTACCCTGGAGCTCCTCCTCGTGCCGTGTCGTGAGAAATACAGTATTAGCGGTTCCCCAGCAGCAAGGACAGGGGAAACACAAAGGCCTCAGCAGAAAGAGAAAAGGAGAGGGCTTCAAAAAGCCACTCTTGCCAAGTGCCCTCACTGCTCCCTGCTGTAATCTCTGAAAAGGAACAGCCTCCAAAAGTCAGAGAGAAGTGGGGAGAGAGGAATGAGATGACAGTATCCCCACTCTACAGCAACTACAGAATCACAGAATCTATTTAGTTGGAAGAGACCTCCAGGATCGAGTCCAACCTTTGCCCTAACAC
>NW_009595814.1:0-276 GCF_000690535.1 Cariama cristata
GTCCCCGCTTTGGGGCCTGCCGCCCGAAGATGAGCGATGGGGGGTGGATCTCCCTCAGCCCCACCGAGTTCGCCCAGCTCCAGCAGTACACGGACTGTGAGTACCCTGCGCGTCCCCCCGGGGACAAGGAGGGGAGGGGGGTTAAAAATCCTGTTGATTTATGCCTGACTGGTGTCCTCCACGTCCTTGGTGTCCTCCTGGAGAGCTAGATGACCTCTTAGATTTTGGGGAGGGAGGCTGGGAAGGTCCTTGACCCCCCAACACCGGCTGGGGGGA
>NW_009595814.1:360-573 GCF_000690535.1 Cariama cristata
TGAGCACGGCGTGGTCCCTCCGAAGGCGGCCGGCTCCCACGTTCGTTAGCGAAATGAAATGCCAACCAGGAAAGCAGACTGGCTTTTCCTAAACACGCGGAGCTGCTCCGCCGCTCGCCTCGGGTTGCCAACCCTCTGCGGTAATTTTACTTCGCGCTTTTGCAGAGCAACGCTTCCCTGCAGCTCCCGCCGAGGAGAGGAGGTTGGCGGTGG
>NW_009595814.1:662-2218 GCF_000690535.1 Cariama cristata
CCCACTCCTGGAGCGTACGCTGGGCCCTGGCTGTGCGCTGTGACCCCCAGACCTGCCCCGGGCATCCTGGAGAGTCGTGGTCCAGCACCGGGCTCCATCCCCAGCGGAGGGCTGGGGGGAGCAGGAGCCAGCCCAATCCCCCCCGCTTGGAGAGGGGATTTCATGGGAATTAGCAGGGATGGCTTCTCCGAGAGCCTTTTAAACGGAGGTGCCCAGAGATATGTGTCTGAAGGTCAGGGCTTAACATTTCCTTCTCCTTCATCTTTTTTTCCTGTTTTCCATCCTTTCTCAACTTTGGAAGCTGTGATGTCTCTCCAGCCCTGAGGACACCCAGCCAGGGAACCTCACGGGTCATTTACTATTTGTGTGGAAGTTTGCACGGAGCAATACCTTTCTATTTTGCCATCCTGGCACCTCCTGGAGATGCCGGGGAGGGGTCCAGACTTTCCTTGCCCAGCACCGCGGCTTTGCTGTGGGTCTGGGGGCAAAGCAGGGTATGAGTGGCCCCTTCTCAGGCATGGAAGGAACCAGAAATTGTAGATTCAGCAGATGAACTCATCTCCACCATCCTGCTAGTGGCCTAACGGGGAAGGGGGCTCACTGGCGGTGGGCTCAGTGCGATGCTTTTGTCTCCCCAGACTCCACCAAGAAGCTGAAGGATGTCCTGGAGGAGTTCCATGGGGACGGCGTCCTCTCGAGGTACAACCCCGAACAGGTACGGCCCTGTCCCCTCCAGCCTCCCCCCATGCTGCTGGCAGGTCCTGGCCCCCCCCGTCCGCCCACCCAGCCAAAAGCGCCCGGGGCTGTGCCCCCGCCTCCCACTGCCTCTCCCCACAGTCACACTCCCAGGACTGGGAAGGATGCTCCCACAGTTGAGGAGCATCTTTCCCAGCCCCTGGCCATCCTGGGGACCAGGCTCGTTGTGTGGACATCCCACCGCATCCCACCGATGCCGCCGAGACCCCCCCCAGGCCGCGTTGCCTGCTCTTGCTGGCTGCGGGCTGCCTTGCTGAGAGCGTTTTGGGGCATCTCCTTGCCAGGCAGAAGGCGGGAGGGATTTACTCTCTCCTTCCCCAAAAGCAAATGATTTCGGTGTTGCCAGTACAGGGATAGGGGCAAGCCCCCCTGCCTGCTCGCTCTCGCCTGGGGAAGGCCGGAGTTATTTTTTCCACCTGGTGCTTTCAGAGCAACCTATTAGTGCCGGCAGGACGGAGCCTTTCGCGGGGGCCGTAATCATTAGGAATGAGGCAAACCAAGCGAAATCCGTGGGCTGAACGCGGTGAGGAGGGGGCAGCTATTCAAGGGCACCGCGGGACCCTTGCTTTGGTTGGGGCCACAGAAGCCATCGGGAAGGCAATGTCCCAATGTGATGGGGATGCCCAGCGGGGAAGGAGGAGGCGAGGAGGTCTCAGAAGGATGATAGTCCCCAGGAGCTGGGGGACGGGGCAGGGGCTGGAGGGTCCCACTGCTCCGTGCCCTGCCGGGGGGAAGGAGGAAGCTTGTGGAGCACAGCTTGTTACACCCCCTCTGCCTCCAACACCTCCAGGCTCCTTTGG
>NW_009595815.1:0-298 GCF_000690535.1 Cariama cristata
GGATCTGTCACCAGTGTGGATCTTGATGTCGCTGTGTGATGGAGGCTGATCTGCCCCAGGCCCAGCAGGTTTTTGTTCACCTCGCACGTGTCTCTCTCCTGCTGCCTCCAGGGTGCCAGAGCATCACTGCCCCGATCCTGCTGGGGGGGGACGCTGAGCCCTGGGCGCATCGTGGGGGCCTCTTCGGAGAGCTGCAGGTGAGAGCGTGCCCATCTCTGTGGGGGCTGAAGGCGCCGTTGGGAAGCCAGGACCCCAGCTGCTGCTCCTGGCCCTGCCGTTGGGGTGCTGCAACCTTGGG
>NW_009595816.1:0-1385 GCF_000690535.1 Cariama cristata
CTTCCCTTGCTCGGCCCCTCGACGTGGGCCTTAGCCCCAGGCTAGCACCTGAGCTTTGGGAAGTTGTTTTTAATGGCAAATAGGCTCATCCTATATATAGTCCAATTACAGGCCAGTGGCTAAAAAATTGTTAACTCAAACTGTAATTACAGGCTGCTAAATACCTCTTTTGCTGCTGTAGTGTGGTAAAAGGGAATGCTGCCTGGCCATCCTGACACTTGTCAGGTATGTTGAGGTGCGGAGGGCACATGTAAACTATGAAGTGATTGTGGGGCTGCGTCTTTATTACTAACACATTCTCCATGGAGTATTTACCCTGTGTGTCCACTGTGTAGGTAGCGTGTGACGTGGTTGTGGATGACGTGTCAGCCTCGGCCTGCTGAAGGCAACAGGGGTTTTGCTGCTGACAGCGTTGGCCCTGGAAGTTTGTTTGTGCCTGTTTGGGTAAGAGCTACTGTATTCCCACTGAGAGTGGGTGAGCCTTTCCCGAAATGCTGATGCATAATTTGCATTTCATTAATGGATCGAATAAAAAGTTTCCAATATGCTTTACAAACAATATGCCCGATCACTTGTATTGGTAAGAAGTCTGCTAAGGCCACTAAGTTGATCACTACTTAGCATGAGAGGGAAGAACATGAGCTTTTCCATAGTACACAATAGTAGTTCATGTAGAACCTACGGCAGAAAGGGATGTATTCAAAAAGAATGATATTAAATGGAAAATACAAGGAGTTTGTTAACTGAATATTACTAGCTTACGTAGAATTTGCCAAGTACATAAGGACAAGGCTTTCCTACAGATGATACTGATTTATTTATAAAAGATAGCACCTTAAGCAGTTGTAAGCACCTTAGTGCAGGGATAGTACAGTGATGTGTTCATTAGCATCAGTTCCAACATTACTGTATTTGGAGACATCTTTTACAGTTAGCTATTACAGGTGATCTACATCTCTTAAGACTGCATAATTCCCTTGAGGTTACAACTTCTGTGAGGCCATTCTGTGTAAGTTACATCTGAAGTGAAGCATAATGTCCTATGATGGGATACAGATATCCAGCAGGCTCGGTTTCTTCCTTCATCCTTATCGTCTTGTGACATCTTGTGGAAACAGTTGACATTACTATGACAGTGAATTTCTTATAAATACTACTGGGGTCTTTCATGATTCCAACATACATTTAACCCCCCATCAAACTACCAAGATTTCTGAGGGTATTGAGCTATTTGGATACAGATTTAGGACCCATATGGACCCCATAGGATCTAGGGACCTGCCTGTAGTAATTTTACTCAGTTGTGGACAATGTACTTTAAGGTGGCCTGGGCAAACCAGGACTCACTCTTTCTTCTGCTCTAGGTCCTATCATTATCAGATGTT
>NW_009595817.1:0-797 GCF_000690535.1 Cariama cristata
TGTAATGCAGTCACATGAGAGAGAAGATGATGAAAACACATGCATAGATGGGGAAAATATGGTTACAAGACAATTTTTATTTTTTTTATGTCCTGCTCTGTAAGGATTGAGCGCAACATTGCCTGAAATCATGTAAATTTAAATTAACTTCAGAGAATAGCACAAGAGAGCCTCCTGAGAGCCGCAGGCGATTTATTTTTTTTCTGTTTGTAGCATAAATAATTTGTTTCATGATAGAGAAAATGAAGTGCTGCAGTATGTTCACAGATATGGAGAGCATGCCAGAAAAAAAAGTGCTTGACAAGAAAGGATGATACAAGCGAAACAAAGGGTTGTGAAGCTGTTGGAAGGATTTGATAATGTTTTCCTTATTTGTCTAGAGGTTTCAGTATGCAGAGATGATCCTCTTGGAACTCTTGAAATTGTATAGTGAGTGAGCATTTGTAATAGTAATTACTTTAAAAGTTTGTTACGTGTTATAATGCATATTTCAAGATACATACACACACTCATACCCCCCAGCCCCCATGTTTTCTCCTGCTTCAGAGTTGATAGAAGAAGCAGTGTTAGGCATATATCAGAAAATGCTTCCTTTGGGGAATGTTTTTTTTTTCTTTTCTTCCCTTTGAGAAATCTGTTAGCTTCTTTTCTCCAAACAGAATTTAGTGCAGTTTACTGTCATTTGGATAAACACATACCATTTTTTACGATCGCAGTCCAAAACGCTGGGAGAAAGTGTTTAGTGATAAGGGGTTCCAAAGGCCAGTAATGTGCTTGATTAAAATAAGATATGTTTT
>NW_009595818.1:0-4180 GCF_000690535.1 Cariama cristata
GAGAGACACATCTGCAGGTAAAACCCAGGGAGAGCTCCGCAGACCCCTGAAACCCACCCGGCACGGCATGACATGGAAATGCCACAAGCACCGCATGGGAAGGGACGAAGCGGGGGTTCGGAGGGCAGCTGGTTCGGGGGTCGGGAGCGCAGCCCCGTCGCTTGCTGCCACCGGCGAGGCCATGCCAAGCAGCACCGCGAAAGGTCACGCTGCCAGAAAGCCTTGCCACGTCTCACCTAACACGCTGGCCATTAGGATGCTGTCACATACTCTCCCAGATGCTTGTAACAAGAAAGGGGAAGGAAAAACACCGAGCTAAATTAATCCTGATGACAAAGATAATAACAAGATCAGGAAATGGTACAAAATGAATCTGTTATAATTACAGCGGCAGCACCGTTGGCCCCAAGGTCTTCCTCCGCGGCTGCGGGAAGCGGAGCGAGCACGGTGCTCACGTGCGGGTACCGGGTGCACAGCAGCTCTGCAGCACAAAACGCTGTCGGGACAAACGCTCTCAGCTGGCAGAAGACCCCTCCTGTCAGCCAGGGACCTGCCGATTCTTACAAATAAAGAGGGCTTTAAAGCACCCAGCAGACTCGTAGCACAACATCTGCTTTGCCATTGCATTTAAGTGCCAGAGCCCATTCTTCGAGCCCTCCTCCAACAGCTGCCGAGGCACACCCCGTACCCAGAGCCTGCCGAACCTGGGGTACGGCCTGGCCCAAGCCCAGGCAGCGCAGAGTTTTGGGGTCACTGTTGGCTCTTCCAACTCCAGCTCCCCGCAAGGTCAGCGGTGCCGGAGCACGTGCTGGCGGTGACCTGCAGAGCCCGGCGTAACGCACAGGCCTGCCTCGCCCATGCTACTTTCCGAATGACTAACAGATAGCATTTGGCAAGCTTTTCACCTCTTTTCAATCTCTTCAAACACTAATTAATCTTCACAACCAGAGCTTGGCCGACCCTTTGTCGCAAATGATTTACCCGATGCGCTCGGCCCTTCGCTTTGCTCGGCTAACTGCAATCGGATAGATTTTAGCGAATTGCTTTGTTACTCACGATTGCTCAATGAACCTCTAAGTGAGCTTATTGCGGTCTCCGGGCTGTTCAGATGTATTTACTTCATTTCTGTCGTCCTTCGTTATGCCTCACTAACGGTCCTGGGGTTGGGTCCTCCAGACAAGCAGCCGCACTCGGTCCTGCTGCTCGGACAGGTGAAATACAGCAGCCTCCGGATGGGAAGGTGGCTGGAAACCCCTCTGCACCACATGCCTGCGAGCCAAGGCTTCGCCTGTTGACTTCTTACGGGCAGGAGTAAACCCACGCAAATCCCTAAAGCGCAAAAATCGGTAGTCACCGCTGCTACCAAATAGAAACGCGGCTCGCCTATTTATCTGTCTGCAAATGCCAACATCCCTATGAAGGAGGGCAGAGTCATCGACCAGACGGCAGCACGGTCTGGCCACGGAGTGGGGTGGCACCTGACACAGGAGGGCTTGCATCGCCACCCCTGCGATGGGAAGGCGGCAGAGCCGCGCCAGAAGCAAAGCCTTCAGCAGAAACCGTGGCTTCGTGGCCTCCCGGTCCAGCTGCAGCAGCCCGAGCGACAACGATGGGAAAGATGACTTTTCGCTAGTGCTGCTCCCTGTCCTCAGCATCCCTCTGATTCCTCCCGCACCTCCCTTCTCCCTGCAAACTGCACCACTGCAGTCCACTCCCTTGGCGGGCAGGGACAATGCCGGGGCTGCCCGAGTCCTCCAGGACAGGACCGCCGGGAGCCCTTCGGGATGCGCTGAGCACAGCCCAGCCACGCGCGAGCGGTCCCTGACTTCCCGAGGCTGGATGCATCTCTCCCCGGCCATGCCGTGGCGCGGTGCTGCCTGTCCCTGCCTGCGGCAGCAGGTCGCCTCCTTTGATGTCCCCTCCAGGGCCATGGATGGGACCGAGCGGGGTCTCGGGGCCCCTTCTCCTGGTGCCACGCAGACACTTGTCAGAGCTAGGCAATGGCGACACTGTTATTATACATGGCCTCAAAGCCCATTCAAGGCACTGGAAGATGAATTATGTTTCATTTATATCAAAGAAGCAATCTCAGAGCCCATTTGTGATCAAATTTGCTGTCAGAGAAACTTTGCTTTATCTCATTACATCTGATATCTCTTGGCTTCTTGTCCTTGAGACTATTAAAGTTTAATGTCAAATTCGAGATGAAATGGAATCGTTGCTGTATCATCTCATCAGGACCCGGTGCGCCCCGTCCATCCTCGCAGTCCTGACAACTCATTACGCTGGGGCAGCTGGGGGAGAGGAGGACGAGGGGAGGAAGGCTTCCGTCCCACACGCTGGAACCGGGGGCTGTGAAGGCTCTGCGGGGTGCTCTGCCAGTCCTTGCTCCTGGCCACACTGACCGGCTCCGGCAGCCCTGCATGGGGCAGAGAGAGCATCAGCCGGCAGCCCCGAGGGGGTTTGCCCTTGCAGCACCTTTACCGAGTGTGGGGGGCGAGGGGGGGCGAGGGGAATCAGCGACGGAAAGAGCTGGTGCTGCCCGCCGCCCCGCTGCTCCTCGTGCCCAGCCGTCCCGGGGGTATCTGAGCTACGCACCCAGGCAATCGCGGTCCTGAAAGCCATCAAACCTCTTGCACTTTGGTCCTTCGGAGACCAAGCTGGGCCCGTAGCGCAGTCAAGAGTTTGAAATTCAGAGCTGGGCTGGAAAACAGACCCCTTTGAGGTGAAACATCCTTTCCAGATCATTTAGTCTTTCCACAATCCTGTTCCCTGCAAAGACTAAATACCTTTGATGATAGGCTTTAGTGGGCTCCCAGGAGGCTTTCCCGGAGCTAGCTCGTGCAGCCTCCCAAGTACGTTGTGCAGAAGGGTCTGCCGGGTCTAGATTAAAGTTAGTCCTCCTGGACTGATCCACGAAAGCATCCAAAGCCGAACGCACCACGGTTTTTCAGCTCTCCAGGAAAATAACTCACAGGTGCCGCTCTCCCCCCCTCCCCAAACACAGACCGGGGGGTTTCTGCCACCGCCGAGAGGAAGAGGACAGGAGCAGAGCACGATGCTCGCAAAGGCCCCCCGCCTGCAGACGGAGGACGGCGGGAGAAGCGAGCAGTGATTCCCCATCTCCCCCGGACACGCACCCCGCAGCTCCCTGCCACAGGGATGCCCACTTGGGGCAGAGAGCGCGGTCGGGCGGGGAAAACTCGGAGAAGAAATCTGCTTTTGAGAAGGAGTTATCCATCACAGGAAGGGAGAAAAAAAAAAAAGGAAAAAACACAACCAGAAACTTTCCAACAGTCACTAGCACAATCCCTCTGCAATGTCAAAGCCCACTGCAAAAGCAGGGGGGAGAAGCACAGAGACGTAACGGGGCGAGTTCTCCAGATACCCTCTCGTTTTCAGGTGCCCAACCTTCGACTCTCCGGCTGGGATTTTCAAAGCAGCAGAAGCACGATTCCTGCCTCGCTGCAAAAGTCTCAAGGAGTTCAGTCTCTCCAGATTAACAAAGAGAAGGTGATGAGGTGACTTGATCAAAGCCTTTAAATACCCACACAGAGAACAAAAAAAATTGATAATAGAGGGCTCTTCAGTCTAACAACAAAGGTGGAAAAAAAAAATCCCGTGGCTGGAAGCAAGAGCCAGACAAACGCCGAGCAGACATCAGGCGCGGGTTTTGCAGCCAGGGTAATTAAACACGGGCACTTCACGAAAGGAGTAACCCCAACGGGGCATTTGGGCGAGAAATCTCCCCACCAAAAGGAGAAGCAGGTCAGGGAACTTCCCCAGGCCCTGTTACACGGGATGGACAACCAGAGCGGTCACTCCCCGGCTGTACAATTTATGGGAAAAGCTGTTCTTTTTAAAGGAAGGGAAGCTGGCGGACTAGATCCCCTGGGTAAATAAATCTGGACACCTCTGTCCACACAGCTCCAAACGATGACGGAAGCCGCGCTAAAAGCCGAGCGAGCCAGGTCAGCCCGAGGGGCCGCGTGACTGGGAAGCGACCCCAGGTCCGGGGGCAATGAATCAGCCCAGACAGCCCCCACACGCCCCTCGGTTCCCCAGCCTTCGCGCAGAGGTCCCTGTGGGGATCGGTTCCTGCGATTTGTTGTCCCGGGGGTCAAATCACTGACCACACGTTCCGCGGGCGATGGCAGAAGTTAAGCGAGGCAGAAGAGCG
>NW_009595818.1:4240-5467 GCF_000690535.1 Cariama cristata
GAGCAACGGTGCCCGCGTGTTTGTGGGTGCACGCTGTTTAACCATCGCAAGCGGTACGCGAATGCACGCCGAACGTAGCCGCGCTCCCAAGCGAGGCTTTGCCTTTCAAGAGGCAGCTCGCGAGAAGAGCAAGCCTAACCTGGCTCCACTTGCATCAGGAATTCGACAGAGAGACGATAAGCGATCCAGCCCACGGGAGGCAATTCCCCTGGGGAACCCTCAGAGCAGCAGGGTCATACCCTATTACCGCGCCACGTTTTAAGAGCCAGATCCTACAGGCACCCAACGTGTGGCCCAATAAGCCCAGTCCCACCCAGCCCCGAAAAAAACCGCCGCGACCCGTATCCCCCAGGATTACGGCAGGAGCCAGCACCCAGGGCAAAAGCTGCCAGGGATAAACACAAACTCCTTTCTTCAAAGCATCAAGCAGCTTTTCCAGCCTGAGCTAAACCTCTGGCATCAATAGCCGCTAAACACATCATCATCCACACTTAAAAGAATCAACAGCAGCCTTCATTAGGGCACCCAGGCAGGGGCCGGGGCTTTGCTTTTGTGCTTTTCTGTTTTTAATGGGTTAGTTATGGCACTTTCAAAATGAATGAACTCCGAGCCCAAAACCCCCAGCTCAATTGTCAGTTATTGCTGGCAGTTTATCAGCATTAACTGATTAGGCTCAGGATGATGGATTCCCCTGCCTGTGACTGGTGCGCAGCAAAGGAGAAACCTCCTTTCCCTCCGTTTTCCCTGTCACCGAGCAGTAATTGCCGTCTCTAATTCCCCCCAGCCGCTCCCCCCCACCACAACCTCCAGCAGCAGCTTTTGTTTTCATCCTCTCGCAATCACAGAGAAGTAATAATAATAAAATAAAATTCAAATGAGAGGGAAGCTCAGCCCCAGAATTTAATTGATGATCGCTACACTTTGGAATCTAAACTCTTTTAATTTCATTGTGTTTCACGGAGATGAATTATGAAATTATGGCCAGCCCACTATAGATCCTGCCTTTCCATTCCTCCCTCCCCTCCAAACACCCGGCTCTTGCCTTTGAGTGAAGGATTGATAGAAAAGGGGAAACGGAATCTAAACTCTTTTAATTTCATTGTGTTTCACGGAGATGAATTATGAAATTATGGCCAGCCCACTATAGATCCTGCCTTTCCATTCCTCCCTCCCCTCCAAACACCCGGCTCTTGCCTTTGAGTGAAGGATTGATAGAAAAGGGGAAAC
>NW_009595819.1:0-7017 GCF_000690535.1 Cariama cristata
CAGCTTCTCACCTAGGTGTCCGTAGGGATTTTGCCCGCATGTGCTGCAGGCGTTAGAGGAAGCCATTTAATAGCGTTCCCTGCCCACGTAGTCATCAGCTTGGCAGCGGGGACGGGGCGAGGAAGAGAAGGGAAAGCGCGGTGCCGAGGGCGGTTTGCCCTCCTTGGCTGCACCGGGCTGGAAATCACCGCTGGTGCCAGCCCAAGGGAAACAGCCCCGGCAGTTTTGCTTCCATGCGTCAGCAGGAGCCCAGCACCCTGCGGGAGAGGGAGAGCCCTCGCCGGGAGAAACTCCCCCTCTCCCAAACCTCCCTCTCCCCAGGGAAGCTGCTGGGGCCCCAGGTTGGACTCCTCCAGGGAAAGGAGGTCTGGGGGCTCAGCCCAGCTTCGCCTTGCTCTGGAGACAGGTTGTTCACCCAGGTCCGGCTGAGGAAGCAAAACCTCCTGCGTGGAACCAGTTTGGGAATACCCTGAGATTCCCCCCCCGGGTGTGATTTCACCCTTAGGAGCACCGACCCACCCACCGCTGAGTTCTGCTGGAGCTCCCCCAGATCCATCACACCGGGGATGGGGCAGGCAGAGAGCGCTGGGTGGGCTCCCCACATCCATGACAAGCCAGAGGTCGAACCCCACCGAGTCCAGCTCCCTTATTTACCGCTCCCCTGCCGCAGCCGTCCCCAGGAAGGCAGGGGAAGGGAGCACAACGCCTGTCGTCACCCCGAGGGAGACGATGGGTGGGGTAAGCGGCAGTGGCTGGGTGCCACACGGGAGCCAAAGGGTGCAGCCCCGGGGTAAGCCCCTGCCCACACAGGCCTGTAGCAGGAGAGGGGAGAGGAGGGTGCCAAGGACAGGGCAGGAGGCCAGGTGGGCACCCTCAGCCTGTACAGCACGGGGCAGATGGGCACCCCTGGGGGGGGCGCAGGAGGCCAGGCCCCCTCCTGGGCTACCACCCATCAAGGGAAGGCTCCAGCTCAGCAGAGACGGACCCACTGGCAGGAGTAAGCCAAGGACCAAAGCTGAGACTGGAGGCAAGACTGGTAAGTACCTGCTGTGTGGGTGAACTCCGCAGCCAGTGAGGAGAAAACACCTTCGCTCCAGTCCTTTCTCCACACAGCCGGGTTTTGTGTGTGTGTCCCCGGGGCAGAACGGCACTGGGGAGCGGCAGGCTGGCAGGCGGCGGGCCAGCTCCAGGCAGAGGAGGCAGGGACAGGGGGGTGCGGAGAGGGGCTTGCAGGCCAGCACCTGCAGGGCCACAGCACGGCTCCGGCATCCACACAGGGCGTGGGGCTGAGGGTGTGCACGTTTCCGTACTCCTCCTGCTCCCGCCAGGTCAGCAACAGCTGCTGCTGCGAAGGAGAGGAGCCCCCCGACTCAGGCTAGTTAAAAAACAGGCTTTTATTCTTCATGTGCTGCTCACAGTCACAGCTTGGAGACACTGCTCTTGCCAAAGTTATTATGAAACAAATCAAGTCCCAGACTCAGGCCTCGCTCTTCCCCACCCCCAAGAGAGTCAACATTGTACAAAACTCTATTTACAGGGAAAACAGTCAGAAATGGTGAGTCCAAAAAACCACTCGCAATTCAGAAGAAAACGTTCGAAACCAGTGACGGTTACACTCTCCGCACAGCCGGGCTTCCCAGGGCTGGTGGAAGCCCAGAGCCGCTCGCCACCGACTACCAAAAGGAGCCTGGTACTCCTGAGTCACGCCACAGCTCTTTCCTTTAACCAAAAAGCCGGGAAATTGCTCAACCCACTTGACCCTACAGAGACTCAGCTGGATCTGCGCTACAAGGCCAGCACAAGACACCCTTGGGGTTCCCCATCATAAAAGGGGGGCCAAGGAGATGGGGCTGAGGGTCAGCCTGCACCCTTCCTTGGGCACTTCCCGAGAGGGAATCTCTCTGGCTGGAAGCCAGAATGTCAGGAGCCTTCTCATAAGCAGCAGGATGTGTCGGGAGATCTAATACCCAATACTGCATTTACTGGAGTCACATTACTTTGAAACATAAACCAAGAGGAGTAAACCAGTATTTAAAAAAGGGGGGACAAAAAAAAAAGCGCACACATTCCTCCTGTCCATAGGAGCCCAGCGAGAAGCTCTGCTCCTGCCAGCCGCCGCTCAGAAAGCATAGCGTGTGCGGATGTCTTCCAGCTTCTTGGACACCTCGGGTGGGGTCCGGTCCAGCTCTTCGGCCACATTCTTCTGTTTGTTAGGCTCCATGGAGTTGAACTGCTCACACAGGTCCCCATCGATCACATTCTGGGGGGGGCAAGGAGGAGAGCATTGAACCCACACAACACAGAAGCACTGAACCCTGCCTAAACGGGGGAAAATGGCAACAAACAAGTTTGTTCCCAGGAGCTTCTTAATCCCATCCTGGAAACAAGACCATGCTTGGTGACCTCATCTACTGAATAGCAGCAGTTAGCATCAAATTAATCACTGGCCAGCTTGATTAATGAAGGAGAAATCCAAAAAGCCTGGGTGCAGCTGAAGAATCACACACAAGGGAAGGGAAGACAGATCCGACTTTGGTGCTGGGAAGACTGGGGGAGGCTACAAAATGCAACTGAGGGGCATCTTCAGTCAGAAGTCAGGCATCTTTGAGGCTGCGCATGCTGCAAATCGGCCTCAAGCTCATCAAGAAGAACACCCGCTGCACCTGGACAGCTTCAGCTGCTGGGACAGTTTTCTGACTGATACTACATACGTTACTCTGGTAGTAGTTACCACTTAGTTACTCTGGTCCCTTCTGGTCACAGCATTTAGCAGCTGACAACTTCAAACACAGTTCCTCAAAAGCAGAAATAGGCAGGAACTGCTGTTTGTTACGAGATTTCCCCTTTTCAATGGTGGTGGGGAATTAAAAAAAAGAAAAAAAAAATCTATCCCCAAGGCAACACCCAGTTTGACCTAGCCACGCAAACAGCTACGTAACGACAGAAAAAGGAGATGCTGTGGCAAGTAGAGAAGTGCAGCAGCAGCACCTCTGGGCCTAGGTCTCAAGACCAATCCTCAGAAGGCTCATTACAAGGGTTAAGAAACCAAACCAGACACGGTATAAAGTGCTAAGTACTGCTCTCCTTAGAGTGCTACTCAAGAGCCAGCTTCAGTTCCTGCCCCAGTCACTACACCAGCTACGGTTTACATCGCCCTAGTCTTCCCCACTGAACAGCAACCGCGACTTGCTCCTGCCAGGCCTCGAAAGCAGTTCCGTGTCCCACAGCAAGTCTCCACAGCACCATGACCAGCTGATCCTAAATACTCAGACCTACCTTCACCGGGAAGTAGTAGGAGCGGAAACTGAGATGGTCTCGTCCACAGAGAGGAGGGTGCTCAGACCTTAAGTGCATTTCCACATGCTGGAAGAAGTCGTGATCCTGCGGAGACAAAGAATCGGTAAGAGAAGAGTTTGCTACATGTCAACGTCACCGGCAAGGCAAGATGACACCCATCAGCTGAGTGCTCCTGCGTGGGCTGAAACACTGCCATTACCAGGTTCTGCACACAGCAGCCAAGGTCACGGTTACCCCCTCACTGCTTCCACCCTGGGAGCACCCACAGCAGAGCTCAACGTCCAGCTGTGCCACCTTGGCCAGGATCAGCCTCCCAGGAACCAGAGCATAGAGCAGTTGTGCAGCACAGAGGTGCAGCTCCAAGAGAAAATGTCTTGGCATCCGCTGCTGCGATAGGCCTCCGCAAATGGAGCGGAGAATACCATCTTCAGGACTTTGAAGCATCATTGCCTGATCAATAGAGTTTACAGGCTACACAAAGCACGCCGAAGGAACCATCCTCATAGACACCAAATCACCCAAGAGCTCCTCTGGAGCACGAACAAGATTTAGAACAGTAGTGCAACAAGAAAAGCTCTCAACTCTCCATAGAGCCAAAGCAGGAGGAGTTAACAAGCTCCTTCTCTTCCCCGTTGCATCGGAGCCCGTCCCACAGCCACAGGCCTTCCTGCAGCCCAGGTGTTCACACACTGCAGAGCCCTAGAGTTACCCTCAAGGGATGCAGCACATGAATATGTGTTACCCTCAAGGGATGAGCGCGCAGAAAAGCAGCAACTCTGCAGCATGATGACAGGGCTTGCTTACCTCGTGGGAAGTAAAAGGGACCAAGATTCCTATCCCCCCTGATAAGGTGGTATAAACAAGAGATTCAGAGCCTCCTGGGATCAGCGTGGTCTTCTGTAAGGAAAGCACTGTCTCTCCCACATGATAATTCATAATCACTTCAGCCTGAAAGTCAATGACAGAAGCACATTTTTTTTCTCTTTAGCTTGTATAAAAGCATCAAAAGGCCTGCAAGAATAAAGCAGAATAAATTCGGCCACCTGCTAGTTCTGAAAAACCTTTCGGAAGAGGAAGTGCCTTCCACCTGTGACCAGATGGCAAAACTCAGCATGTTGCTGAATTACCCTCTTGAGCTGGACAAACAGATGCAAGTAATGAGGGAAAGCAGGAAACGAAGAGGAGCATGCTGCTTCAATCAAACATCACTGAATAAGCAGCGGCCATGTTTTCAGAAACGGAATTTGGCTCCCAGTGACAGTGAAAACCGATCACCCACAGCACAGTAGATGAGTAGGAGCAGAAGTGCCAATACATCTCCCAGACAACACCACAGAGGACTTCACAGAAAAGCAGCGTATTCTTTTCCCACAATAACCACGTGCTTCCCACAAAGCATTACCTTCTGCGATGCTCCATTAAGAAGTCCCCTGTCCCAAAGAGCTTTGTTGCCTGTGGGATCCTCATCTACCTCATCGTTGGTGTTGGGAGGCAATCTCACCTGTGTTGAAAAAGGAAGAAAGAGTGCGTCAACAAGGTACCGAGAAGCAGCACATTAATCTCTGGAGAATCCTTGTGGTCTTTGAAAGGTTGCTGTTGTGGACTCTACAAGAATCATTTTACAATTACAGCAAAATCATCCATTTGCCCCTCCAACAAGGCCTTTAGAGTTAAAGGACAACCATGTTGTCAAGATTGATGGCCTATCGCTCAAAAACACGGGCAGGAGCTCATGACTGGCCTCTGTCTGACCTGGCACTTGCAGATCACCCTAGGAGGTACAGTCAAAACAGTTTGAAGGTGGTTCCCGCTACAAAAACAGTTTGATGAATGTGGGGCAGGAAAACTGAAGAGGATTGATTTGTGTGCGTCGGCCAAATCCTGCAGGCGCAGTGTCTGACATTTGCTGAACTCTGCACTCCAAAGCACCCCAGCACGCTTCAGAAAGAGATCAAAGCTCTGGCAGAAAGACCATCTATTCTTTCCTCCTTCCCTGCTGAAATCCAGCCAAGCAGGGAAGTGTCAGCACTGACAAAGCCAACTTCTGAGAGGAAGTGACAGAGAAAGCTAAATGCCAGTAATGAGGTTTAGCCAGGGAAAGTAAGAGTGATAAACCTGACTCAAGTTTTCATGGGCCCTTTCACAGTCACAAGCTTCGTCTCAAGATTTATTCACAGCAAGTTTTGGGGCAATTTCAACACAAGTTATTGAATGCTTCAGAAATGTTTTTTGACCTGCTGATGCTTTAACTTGTTTGCTTTAATTAACAAACTGATAAACTGCAGCCGTCCACTATGACGACGGCTAGTCACCGCGCAAAAACAAGTGAATAGTACAGGGCGTTGTCTCCAGCTAAGAGCAGCTTCTCATTCTTTTAAGACAAATCACGGATGTTTTAAGGAAAAATACATCGTGTCCAAAAAGCCCTGACTTCTCCGAGTCACACTCACCACGCAGATGTTGCCAAACTTGTCTGCTCCAGCCACAGTGTCATAATCCAGGAGAGTTGCTGTCGTGACCCACCGGGGATAAGTGTCATCAGCAAAGATGATGAGCTGGTTCTCATTCCTTTTGTAGCGTACCCAGATGAAACTCTCCTGAACGTCTGAAACAATGACTCTGTGCCCAATGGTTTGGATCCCACAGATGTAGTTGGCAATGTGCTTTTGAGAGAAAAAGGACAAAACCCGAGCGCTTCAAACAGGGAAGTGTAACCCATTAACTCTGCCTTACTCCAACTGAATCACTATTTCCCCCTGTGAACTATGGCTCACTACCCATTTCCCGTTATTTCCTCCAAAACTACTTCCCATTTCTGGCATACTACAGCCCCAATCTAAATACCTAACATCCACCACGCATCATTCTCAGCCTGCTGACTACGAGTAATATCCAGAGAACAAGTGCTGCTGGTGAGCCTATGAACCGAGATGCCAGGGACAGTCCTGCAAGCAGGCGTTGCTTCAGTGTCCCCTCACTACTGTGGTCACAAAAGACCCAGGAAGGAAAGCTTCAATTTTTCATGTGAGTCATATTTTATGAAAAACAAAACAAAACCAAACCAAAACCCTCAACACACAAAAAAATGTTTCCCTGCAAGTTCCCAGCCTGCCTGTGAGCTTGCTGGAGTTCCTTTGCGCAGTAATGAGCAACTGGCACAGGTCCTCCAGCTTGCACGAGAGAGGGAGGAGCAGGCAATTAAGAGTTTGAAAACCATGCGCTGCAGTTTCTTTTCCTGCAGTACCAGAGATGCTCAGCAAGAAGGACCACCTACTTGAAGGAGAAAAATCCCCTTTTCAAGCTTTTGCGGATCTGAAGAGGTGCTCATATGCACCCTCCAACTTCTGTCCCCAGCCTGCTGGTCACCTCACCCAAGGAAACATTTCCAGCACTTGTGGTTCTGTATCTGGGTAAGATCTCTCACATTTGCGGCAGATGGCCAAAGGCATGGTCTGTACAAGCTTCTGAAATTCCCGCACGCGTCCATTAACAGCCTGCGTTGAGCTGGTACTAAAAGGAACGCTACTATCGAACGGCGACGGGACAGCGATGGGTGCTCGGGGTGCAGAGGGGGAGCACCACAGCCCAGTCCAGTCGGAGCTGCCAACAGCACTCCAGATGCACGCACCCAGCACGGCACAGACACAGCTCTGAGGTCCAAGTGCAAAGACACACTCGGGCTGGAGTAGCGCACTTAAACCCTTGTTTCATTCCTGCCGC
>NW_009595819.1:7048-30990 GCF_000690535.1 Cariama cristata
GCTCCAAATTAACAGCTCTGGTTGAGAACAAAAGCCAGTACCTTATTCTCACACTTCCGAAGCAGTTTCTTCTTGCCCAGGTCATATACACGCAAGAGCTTTCCAACTCCAATTAAGACTCTACCTTGGAACGGAGCAATGGCTGCAGGAACCTCCTCCACAGGGGTCTAGAGAAGGAAGAGGAAGACTGTGAGACCCCCACACTTAACCTTACACCAAGCTTCAGAATTAATTCAGCTAATAGTGTGGTTGAAGCTCGTTAGCCAAGGCTTTCAAGGTAAAAAGCTAATCACAATCCTTTTGTACAAAAGGAGCAAGAGGCCTATCCTCTGTAGGCCATCTGAGAGCAGCACGTACCACAGAGAGCTCTGAGTACTACACAGACAGCACACTGCTGGCAGTGCACCTGAACCGAAGTGTAAGAACCCCACGCTGGGCAGGCAGCAGAAGATGACAAGGATCTTGTTGCCTCAGTTCTTAGTTTTGATTTATACCCAATAGAAAGACTTCATACTTTGTCTAAATCCATCCAGATTGTCTGTATTTAAAACAAAGGCATGAATCTAATTCAGCCATCTGCCACAGATGCTCTGAAGCTGCCACTGAAGAAAGTGTTAAATCTGAACAATTACAGTGTGCCCACAGTTCCAGTAACTCAGACAGGGCTGAAAAATCTCCCACTACTAATTAATGCAAAAGGATCAACCACAGCAGAGAACGGAAACATGTAGAGAGCTTCCAGTTTGCTTCCAGCATTCCTAGCTTGGCTTCACTGGCTAAGAGAAATTATTTCACATCATCACCTCTGTCAACTTCCAAGTGGGTGTTCAGTGGCACCAGAAAAGGCCCTGGTCCAGGACTGAACCCACGCATTGCATCAGGACTGTAGGAAGTGAATAAGCCACAACATTCCTTTCCACGTGCTCATCTGCTCAAATCTCAGCCGTGCTGGAAGCACGCGGGAAGGAAAAGAGAATTTTGTTTTAACAGACTTCTGCCGAAACCCTCACTAAAGCCCCAGAGACCTGTCAAGCAAGTTGGTCACTAGGCGACTAATCATTTCTATGCGCAACCAAAACAGCATCAGAGGAAACAGGACAGTTCACACCAGCTTCGTGCGGCCAGCCAAGGACTGAGAGCCTTAGCATCAGGGCTCAAGTGACCCAAGTATGAATTCACTTTGTAAACAAGTGCTCAGAGCAGCTCTCTGAGCTCATATTCCAAAACTGAAACAGAGCTGTTTCTCTCCCCTCCCTAACCAGGCCATTAAAAAACACTAAACTGCTTCTTTCCCATTTACCAATTAGATAAATAAGACCATAGCTCAGGCGAAAGACTGGGACGTAAGGTCTCTCAGGAGATCTGTGTTCAATTCTCAGCTCTGCAAAAGATGTCCCAAGTGATTTTGGAGGAGGCAGCTTATTTTTTCTGAAGCTGCTTCCAATGTGTAACATCAGCATGATGATCTTGCCCAGTATTCACTGAATACCGCAATATCACTATATCATTCAGGGTGAAGTAACAGCTATTCCAACACTTCTGCCTGTAAACGACCCAGTCATCCCTCTCACCTTGTGCAGAAACTCCAGCTTCTCACCACTATTCACCAGCTTGTAGGTGTAGACAAATCCCCCAGCAACCGAGCGTGGGTTCAGAATCAGGTCCTTGGCGACTCCCACCAGCACGTACCACTCATCACCAGTATTGGAGAACCGGCACACAGCCACGCTGGGGACAAGACGACATGTCAGGAGATCAGTGTGATCATGACACAAATGAACACTGTGTACATGGACTGGATTCCCCAATAACACAACCTGAACCTAGCCAGGCAGAGAATCAGCAGCCCAACCTTCCAACACTGACATTTCATTTTCCTCCCTGCAGAAACGTTTAATGCAGATTTCTCCATTCTTCCACATTCCCCATAAAAAACCCCAAAGTATACTCCAGCTGTCACCTATTCCCAAAGTATTACTTTTATGTTTTCACAATGCCCAAAACATTACTTTTATGCTTTCACAGGCTGGACACTGCCTAGCAATGTGCAAACCTCCATTAGAAGCTGTTTTTCAAAGGCTGTTCCAATTTGGACAGGTACATAAAACTTTCCTCATCTTCCAGTGTTATTTCCTGCCTGGTGCCTAGTTCAGCCAGGTTGAGAATCCTGGACAAAATTGGGCAGACTCAGCCTTTTGGACTAGCATGACCTAATTCCACTTCACCTGCTGAGGCACTCGCTGTTCTTCGTTGTTATTGTGTTAGTCTTCCCCTCCAGTTCCTCTCACACTCCCTTTCCATTTAATCTAGGTTCAGCTTATCTGGATGAGAATGGGAAGTGAGAGATAACAACACATTCTCTTGTTCCCAGCTCTCTTATCTGTCATTTACATCCCTACATTGTTTTTTAAGTACTGGGGTCCAGCAAACACATCTGGATCACTAGCTCTTAGTGTCACGTGTGGACAGCTCAGGGTGGGAAGGGATGGAAGGGCAAGACAAAAAGTTTTAAGCACTTCTAGAATTACAAGCCTCAAGTCTCTTGATAACATGCTGCATCTGGATTTCAACTCAGGAACCGCTAAGCAAGAGAAGGAAAAAACCCACATAAGACTTTGTCACAAGCAGAGATTCTTGCTGCATTTGGCAACGCTTCTTACCTGAAGGCAGCTTCGTTCTGCTCTAGCTGGACAAGATCTAACGTATTTCCCTGGATGGGGTTCATCACCCTGATAACAGAGGCCCACTGTCCATTCCCTGCCTTGGGAGCACCAAAGATGGACTCGGGAAGATTCTCGTTCAGAAAGGCTGCAGCCATCTCTGCAGCCAACTCCCTCTCATCTTCACCCGCAGCCTCCACCATTTCCTATGGCACATTAAAGGACAGGAGAAAAGAACAGCTCAGGGAATTACTTTCCAGACATGCTGATGCTCTGCATAGAATCCCACCTCCCTGTTTCCCCTAAACCCAGGTATTTCAGGGCAAGGGACTGCCGGTAAAGGCATAAAAGCCACCAAATCCCAAAGCTTCCACCCACCCCGAGCTTATTTCCCAAGGGAGCCTCTGCACCTCAGAGCACAGCAGTGTCAGTTCTGCCCTACCCAAGGGGCAGTTGGCTGGGGAGTTATTTCTCGGAATCAACAACTCTGGAAACAACACTGAGAAGAAAATAACCCACTGAAATCCAAACATCCTCAAACGGTCACAGAAAACCCGGAGAATGGTGTTACACAAGCACGATTGTCCTCCAATAAGTGGTTCTCAAAGCCTGCCATAATAACATGCAAAGAAAGGAGCACTGGGAAGTAATGTATTCTGCTGAAATTTGCGTTTTGAGGCAGATCTTCACTCCCTTCAGCCCCTGCATTCACACAAGGCACAAAAACTTGCAGGTAATGGCAGCTGGGAACTAGCAGGCAGGGAGGATTTCCAGCTGCAGAAGAACAGAAACGTGTACCTGGCCCCGACCCCAATTACCTCGGCCATTTGCTGCTTCCTCTGTGCCTTGGTGGCCTCAGTGTAAGCGTTGTGGTCTGTCTCAATAATGATCAGGTTGTTGCTCTCTGGGTGAATGACAAATTTTCGGGGTGTGTACTGCAACGGGAAGGCAACCTGGTTGAAGACTGCCCCCAGCTTCTCCAGTGCCAAAATCCTGGGGGACAAAGATACGACACATGTTGAACAAAGTCCGAAAGCAACTGTCCAAGAGAACAAAACTGGAGTTGAGCTCTATGTCTGTGAAAATGGCTAGCACTGGAGAAAAGCAGCAGTTTTCTTGGGCCAGATAACAACTAACAAACAGCTGCAGAGCAAAAGTAGTAACCTAAACGGGAGCCTACACTGTGGGACAGGTGTGCTCTGCAGCGTGAAGTCCTTGACTTGAGGGCTCTCACTGTCCCACGGCGCACTGAGTGGTACTGAAGCAAGTCTGTCCCAAGAAGAATGAAAAACACATGGAAGGAGGAAAGTGCATGTTTGGGGAACACATCATCTGAATCTAAATGTCACACAGACTTTGACACATAATCAAACGATCCTCCGAGGCACTTTATTTAAAACAGTACGAAAACTGCAATGCCAACTCTTTCTTCCTGTGACTTGCCAGCTGAAATGCCAGTTCTTCTGGCATTTGGTGACTAAAAACCACAAGTGTCTCCAGAAAGAATGACTCCTTTAAAAGCAGTGAATGCTGCAATATTTCAATGAGGACAGATATGAAAAAAGCGCCTGTTCAAGTACATAAAGCAGAGCTCCTGAATTTGTGCCCCCCTATTCTTCTCATTTATCTTTTTAATATCTAAGCTGAACTTTAACAAGGCAACAAATACACCTCTGTCATGCCTCTGACTTCTTAAATCACATGATTTATTTTCTGCAAAGTAGCCAATTCAGTACAAACCACAAGATCCTAATACACTACA
Source organism: Cariama cristata (assembly GCF_000690535.1). NCBI lineage: Eukaryota > Metazoa > Chordata > Aves > Cariamiformes > Cariamidae > Cariama > Cariama cristata. The sequence goes on from NW_009595819.1 coordinate 11,471, forward strand.
GGTTTGCATTTATTAAAGGCTTCCCTCTTCTCTAAGGATCAGAGAATTTAAGGATAACTTGAATTACATGTGTTATTAAAAAAAAGCTAGAAAATACAAATCAGAGGAGTGCACTCTATTTCAACAGCATAACTATCCTTGTATTCCATTTGTTTTCTGAAATCCATCCAAGTGTTTCTATCAAATCATTACCCATCATCAAATAACCTCAAAAACCACTTTAATTCTTAAGGTAAGTCACTTTACCTCTTTCCTTCTGAATGCCTAGTGAGAATTCACCACTCCTACCTCTGCCTGGCATCCTGGCTCAGAAACACTCGTTCTCCCTCATCAGTTCTTACCTCAACGTGTTTGTGGAAATGGCTACAATGCCCTCTGGGCACTGCTCAGAAGCAAAACCAGACGCAAACTCCAGTGTCTCGTAAGACAGGGGAGTCAGGTGGAAGCGTGACTGATAGGAATAACTGAGCCAGGAACGGCTTGACATGGCCAGCACCTGGGAAAGACAAGACAACAAATTTATTAGGTCTGGGGATGGAGGCAAGTTCACTCCTTGCAATGTGAATGGATGCACAGTGCTGGAACTCTTACCCCCAAGAACAACTGAATTCTTCCAAGTGGACTCCACCCAGCTCAGAGCTTACCTTCAGAGATACTGCTTGCTTTCAAGAGATAGTTTTATCTGGAAATTGCGTACGGCACAAAGAGGGATTTTAAAGCATTATCAAGATAATGAATACTCAAACTGAGGCACAATAAAAACTGTTACCTGTAAAAGCCAAGATTAACAAATACTTTCGTATCTTTTTTTTTTTAAACAATAGTCTGTTCTAATGGGAACAGGTCTTTTAAAATAAATATTCACTGCTTTGCCACAACCCAAATGCTGTAGCATTCTAAGTGAAACTTACTTAAAATAATCAGTAGCCTATTTTCAATCAAGTTACGGGAAACAAAGAAACCAGATGGGACTTCTAAACTCTTCAGCTTTATAAATCTGACTAAATCAATTTCAGTGCAACCTTGCTTTCTGCCTGAGCAACAACAGCTGGAATTACTGCCATAAGCAGTTATGTTTTTTCTCTCCACACTGTGAGACAAGGAACCAAGACTGGTCTTAAAGTATAAAAGCACTCAGCTATTCTATAAGCACTCTCTGCTGGAGCAGCAAAGCACCTCATCTCCAAGTTACAGTGGGCAGACTGGCAGAAGAAAATAGAAGAGATTCACCCAGTGTACCATAACATTAAAGCAGGACTGAGATTCCCAGATCCAGCCCCCTACGCTGACCGGCAGTATTTCTCAACTCTGAAGGTGTCATCCAAAAATGAGTCAAGCAGGGGGTGGCTGATCTCCCCAGTGCCACATCAGAAGAGCTGGAAATGGCACTTCTGATGAAAAACATTCTTCCCTCTATGCCAAATCCTGCAAATATTTTTCTTGAACCATGTATGGCAGCCGTCCATGGCTGAGCCATTCTCAACAAGCACAGGAGACAACCATCAACTGCATCAAGCAGTCAAGGGGTAAGATTTCTGCACAGGGCTCTTTCCATCCCTGTGCAGGACGGCAGGCAATACAAGGTTTCTCAGTGTCTCTAAGCCCAAGAATCTGCTCAGAGCTTTCCAGACACACTGCAAACAGCCTAGGAGTCAGATGAGCCCTAGTTCAAAGAAGGAAGGGCAGCACTACACATTACTTCCTAAGAAGTAAGGGGAATACCAACAAGAACAGGAGGTTGTTTGTGAAAGCAAGCTGTGAGCCAGGCAGCTCCACAATGAAGTCATTCTACTTCCCACCCTTACCCAGAGCGTCCTGCTGTGTTGCAGGGATGCTTCCCCACCCTGCCCACCAAAGAAAACCGGGATGCTGCGCCCAGTGACTGGGATTTAAACCCCTCTGAGAGCTCGCCTCACTTACCGCCTCTTGGCCTTGCATTCGGACTCGGAAGAGTTTCACAGGCCGTGAGCCAAGGTATCTGGTTCTGGTATCGGAAAGATCGCCCGTAACAGGATCCAGGACAGTTCGCAGCAGCACACCATTCTTGACATTAGCAAATCAAAAAGTTACATCAAGATTACAGATAAGAAAACACTAGCTACCGGCATTATTCAAAACAGACAGGCAATTTCTGAAGAATTAGGTGTTTGTTTTCCTAGCTTCCAGCACAGTTCTCTTCTACAACCACGCTGTAACTAAACTGGTTCTTAATATTAAAAAGCATAGCTCCTGCCCACTCCTGTGGGGCAGGAATGAATTACTGTAAAACAAACAAACCAATCGCCTCCCCAAAACAAACAAACAAACAAAAGCCAAAAACCTAACCAAGAAGTTTGGTGCATCACATAAGCCACGAAAAACCTGAGGGCTGATTCCAGATCCTAATCCTTCTTGGTATAACAGATTTGCCCAAAAACCTCACGCTGCTTAAAAAGAGTTTGCATTCTGACAACAAACTTGAGGCATGTGAAAGAACCTAGACTGCTCTGACTATTTTTACCACATGTTGAATTGTCAAAACAACATTTTTTGGTCAAATATCACAAAGTACTGGATGCAACAAAAAAACATGCAACAGCAGAGTTAAAGCCTGTGGTCGTGGGCAGTTACTTCTTTGACACTCAGCCCTACAGGCAGTTTTTAAAGAACTGCCCAACAACATTTCACCCAGACAGTTGTTCTTTGTTTGTTTTTTTTATTTTTTTTTTTTTTTTTTTTTTTTTAGAACGTGCCCTCTTTCTGCAACAGGAAAAGCACAATTTGTCCAATGTGAAGCCTGGGATGATACACTGTCTTTTGACTAGTCTCAAGTTTAGGAACATATGGGGAAATTTGCACCTCTACGCAGTCATCCAGTGAATTCTCCAGTCACAGTTGTTAAGCACACCGTAACAAAGAGGGAACAGTCAGGTTTCGTGTTGCGCTGCACAGTGACAAGGAGACTACAGCAAGCCACCTTTCAAGTGAATGCTCACCAAGAAACGCCTGTCAGAACCCGGCAGGCACCTCTCACCTGCAGTCCGATGTTCAGGTACAGAAAGCCAATGGAGCCCCTCTCCCCTAGCTCGTCCTGCTTCTCTGTGCCACCCATCTCCACAATGCACAGCGACTCGGGCTGTGCTGGAAGGGCCTGCATACTCAGCGGCTGTAAGCAATCCTGCAGGGGACAGAAAAGAGGTACCACACCAGTCAGCAAGGCTTGGCACGGCAAGAGGGGATTCAAGTTCCCTCTTAAAGAGCTTAAAGATGCTCTTTTAAATCTCCATAAAGAAGTATTCAGCACAGGAAAAAAAGAAAAAGTCACAATAGATGCTGGCTCTGTGGATTTTGGCAAGCAGGAGTGGTTGCAGCCTTGGGGTTTGGAGAAGATAAACTGGATCCTTCCAAACCGTTCTTGCACAGTTTGCAGCTATTTAGCATGGAGAGACCTGAGCAAAGTTTGTGTTGCTTCAGTCATCCTCTGAACACTCATCTGTTGCAGGCAGAGGAATGATAATGCTGCTTTGCTGCTGACCAGCTTGCAGAATGAGCCTGCTTTTACTACAGGTATAAATAGTGAGACAGGGAAGGAAAAAAAGAAAAAAAAACCCAACCCCCAAAATAAAACAAAACAAGAAGAAAATACTTTCATATCTCATCAGCTAAACCTCCAGGCATAGGTGAGACTAGATCAAACAAAGGAATCTGTTACACGTTAGGATCAAGGGCCATGCTTTCTCCCCGCCAGCAGAGAAAAGCCATGCAAGCTACTCATTCCTGGTCATCCAACTGAATACGAAAAGACAGCTTGGACAGACGCAGCCCACCTCAGGAGTACCCCTTCTGAACATTTCAAGGCAACAGAAGAGGCAGAAACAGCACAGCTACTCACCGAAGGGTCAAGGGAAATAATTCTGACAGTGTTATCCACCAGCCCAACAGCAAGGAATCGGGAACGCTGCTCCCCAGGGGGAACATTGGCCAGGCTCATGCAAACGACATCGGCCGACATCTCCTTTCTCTCCGTGTACTCGTTCAGCTGTCCTGACTGAGAAAGAAAAAACACAAGAGACTTATTAACTAGCCAGTAGGGCAAACCAGCACCACAACGTCTTTCCACACCTTTCCCTTACCTCTTTTTTTTTTTTTTTTTTTTTAAGACAGTGCTTTGGATTTTTTGTATTTTAGTTAAACCATTTCTTTACAGCCTTATTTAAGCTACAATTGGAAGAACCAGCACAGCAATAGGCTAAGTACACAATTTCCAGCCTCAGTTATGAACTTCAGAGACTTTAATAAGCCATTAAATCATCTCAGACAGACACAGTGCAGATATGCAGAGCTTTGATCTATCCATTTTAGAAGGACGCTTCACCTTTTCTGCAGGTCTGATCAAGGATCAATCACTGGCACGCCCCATAGTCTGCCTTGCTCTTCCAAACTCATTCACAACAGTAACACACATACCGGATCCATCTCAAAGTAAACCAGTTCTCCTCCAGTCAGTGCTATCACTACTTGTCTCTGGTTCACAGCACATTTTACAATGGTTTTCTTCCCTGGTGTCTTCCATTCATTTACTCTCTTATCTGCTCGGATGTGCCGGATCCCATCTGGATAAACCTGAAGGAAAAAAAATGTCACATCAATTTTGTATTTACCATCCTTTCGCAACTCCCATCTCACCGGTGGTTGTGACACAGAAAAAGCCAAAGGCAAGCACCGCTCCTGGTAGCGGCGATCCATTAGCCATGCAACAGGCTGAACTAGCACGAAGCCACTCGCCAGTTGGAAGCATTTCATCTTTGAACTACAGCAAGGAACTACCGAGGAGATCAGGACCATCTTCAGCTGGTCCAGTTTCACTTAGCAGGATATAAAAAGGAAAAGGCTGAATAAATGTCACTGTCTGCCAACCCACACCTTTAGACATGGCGTATGTTGCGGTACTGTAGAAACCACGGCCGTGCAGCAAGCAGAGAGTGGCAGACGTAAACAGACACGTCAGAAGCAGCTTTCCATTACCTGTACCAAAGCATCATCACCAAGCAGAGAGCAGGACAAGGTGGGTGTAGTACCCAGGAATCCGGAGTCAGTCACTTCTTCTACAGTCTCACCGATAGACAGCACCAGTGTGGCATTTACGAAGGACACAATGATGTAGGCATCAAATTCATCTGGTCAAGGGAGACAGGGAAAAAAGGGTGCTGATTAAATAAACGTCAGGCTTTCCAAGGAAATCAGTAGTCTGAAAGATGTCTAGCAGTTATTCTTCAGCAGAGTTCCTGTGATAATTACATCTGCTGGCAGTATTGTGCAAGTTCGTTCTAGGACACACTGTCCAAAAGCCAGCCACTGCTAGACTCCAAACAACGCAAGATCGAGCCAGGGATCAAATGATGATCTAGATACAGGGTACTAACAACTCACGATAACCCTGGATTCTGGCAAGCAAGACTCCTGCCTACTTTTTTCAAAAACAGCACAAGGTTGCGAAGCCTTTAAGACACTTGCCCCACCTCACACGAGGAGTCAAATCCAGATTTAACACCCAATGAAGTCAAATTAAATGCTCTACTCCAAGAACCTGAACACATGGAACCCATCTGCAGATACCGCACCGCAGATTCTGCAAACAGGAGGTTGCAGGACCACGTCTCTACCTAGTTTCCACATAATAAAAGGCTGCAGAGAATGATGCGGAGAAGCTCAGGGTTAGCCTGCTCTACCCTCAGCCAGAAGCTCAACTAGCTTACCTTCACCCAGCCAACCGTACAGTCTCCTGGGATAAGAAACAATCACGTTTCTAAGATACAGCAAGCATCAACCTTTACTTCTACTGGAGTAAGTGACAGTATTGCAACTATTATCTCCAGTACTGGTTTCTCCCAAAGGGGACAGCTTGGGAGAGTCCAGTAGCTTGGACATGGAAGAGCTATGCTAATCAAAATAGTCTTAAGAGCTCATTTGGAAATAGGGCAACTTTGTGGGAAACAAGGGTAGTAGGACTGGGTAGAGGGAATGCCCTCGCTTATTGCTGTCTATTTTCATTCTGCAGAAAGTGACAGGCATTAAAGAGGGGGAGAGGAGAGTCTCATTAAAACAGAATAACAAAAGGAACAGGAACAATGAAGTCTGTTGGGAACTGGACCCAGGAGCCTCGGTGGAGAAAGGAGATTGCCTCAGAGAAGCAACAACACTTCTGCTGCTGTTGTCATGCAAGGGCTATGTCTTAAGAAAAAATTGCCCATTTTAACCCAACTCAACCCAAAGCTCAGACTTATGCACCACAACACAAGAGGATTAGTGGAGGTGAGGGTGTAAGAGAGCTGTCAGAGTTTTTGCCCTCGAGTAGAGTTTCTCCATAATTTGCAAATGTGGGAGACATAGAGAAGTGGTTAGTAACTCTCTAAGCAGAGAAAGAAAAGAGAGAGCTCTCACTGGGACAAATACAGGATGCCAGCACATAACAGGTAGCAGCTTAAAGACACTATACTGGGTTAACCGAAACAAATGCTTCAGGAACTGATCCTTTTCTTATCCGCCCTGTTTAGAGAGAGGCGTTGCCAAACCTGCTGTGTCATGTTTGTAACAGAAAGTTCTTACATACAGCTGAAAATACGCAAGTGAAAAAACCCCATAATTCTCTCCAACATCTGGTATACAGACCACAGCTCTGACCAAACTGAAGAGCTTTGTATAATTAAAGCAATTCCAACAGTGGTCTGTGGCATAAACTGTTATTACTTTATTAAGTGGTCACAGCCTATAACCTCCAACACGCTCCTGAACCTCACAAACAGTCGCGGGTCCGCTTGGGGAAATGAGAAAACAAGAACTGAACCTGCACACAGAAACCGATTAGTAACACCAACTATTTAAACACTTGGCTTAACAGAGGAATTTCTCTAACATTAACAGCACACGCTAAGAGTTCAGTAAGAGGTACACCATTGCACACTGGTTATTTTCTACACTAAATAGCAGCTTCTCCTACAAACTTGCGTGAATTTTTCGACACCAGAAGTCTACAAGAATTCTTTGACGGCTTTAAATGGCAATTCTAGCAGTTCACAGGCTAAGTATTTAATTCATAAATATCTTGTAGACAGGATGTTCTAAAAATTCCATTTCAAAGACCATCCTTGCTTTCCAAACTTCTTGAGAGCTGCTGCTTTCCTCCCTGGGGGCTGTCATTCTCATGATAAACCACCATGTCCCAGCTGGAGGCTTAACCATGTGATTTAGAGCAGGACAAAGAACTCCCATTTGAAAGCAAAACAGATTCCCTTAGTTCTACGCTAAATCAAAACTCATTCCTACCTCTTAATGCTTTTTCTAGCTCTTTTTTTCCACTGGCTTACAGTTACATTGAAGCGTGCCTTTAAGTTTGTGTCAGTAATTGTGACAAGTGCATTTTTCCTTGAAGTCCAGTAGCGTTGCTTAATGCCTCTCTGCTGGAGCTTTTGAAATAAAGGGTTTGATTTACCAGCGTTAAGTCAGTGAATAAGACGCATTCATCTAGATTCAAATAATACAATTTTGGTTTAGAAAATATAGCAGCCTAGTTGAAATTAAGAGGACTAAATCCCTGGGCACACTGAGAAGTATTCTCAGTTAGAAAAAGAAAAGATCTATAGATTTTAATATGAAAAGATAGCTACTTAGCTCTGCACAATCCCAAGTGTAACATCAGGCTGCCCAGAGTTTTGAAGAGATAGACATTATTTTGTATGCAGACACAAGACTTCAGAGATGCTTATTACTGTTCTAATTGCTCCAGTTAGCTCCTTTCAGCAACTAACAGAGACATTTTAACGACTCTGAAGAACCACAGCTGGACTCATTCTCCTACGCATTCATTACAACTTTTCTGCAGCTTCATGCAGATGTCACAACCAGTTATGAAAACATCACATTTCAGTCCATGAACTCTATACTACTGGCCTTTTTGTTATTTGTCATGGGTTCAGTTTGAGTTAGTCCATGAGAATTCCATCACTACACACCAGTCCACATCTGATACTGTATTTTTCATGCTCTGCAGTATCTGAATTCGCACCGATACAAACGCAGTCACCACTAGCTCAGAGGAGTTCAGCGAATAAACGGATGAGCCGTTACAAAGTTCAGGATTATTCTCGCTTAAAAGATACTGACGGGATGACAGCAAATTTTCCTGGGCTTCTGTTTACTACTGCACAGAGACTCTGCAGCTGTGACTCACTGCACATTGCTTTCCACGCACAAGCACCAGGCAGGGAATGCAGACTGTTGGCTCTCAGGTGGCATCTATCTCCACAGCAAAGCTTCCCAGACCTTGATATTCAACTACAAGAGAGGCTTTGGTCCAAATCCCATCCACTTCTGTCTGATGGGCAGATGCTTCCCATAACCACAGGGCATTCGCATGCCAGCAATACCTAGAGGTGCTTCATTTTCTCTTGGAGCTCTGTTCAAAGCAGCTGGGAGCCAATGCTCAGTCTAGAAGGGAGCTGAAAACACCCCAGAAACGCACACCTCTGATTTTAGTACAAACTGAGCGTTCTGCAGAGCCACGGTCAATTATTTTGTTCCCCAAAGACTGTAAAGATGGAATGGGAGTTGCTCTCTACTCCCCAGCTACTCAACTACAAAGGTAACAATCTCCAACTACACAACAGCTTCTAGAATCAATTTACTGAAAAGCGTAACGTAAAAGTAGCTCCATGATTTTGGGTCTCTCTGTGGTTAACCTGTGGGACGGTACAGTAGCCCCTAGCAGTAGGTACACACCTGTGGTGATCAGCACCTCCACCACCAGCCACCTGTGGAAGAAAAAAAAAGGCTTGGTATTGGTAGTGTGTATCACCACGTACCAGCCAAGGTTAGTATTTGTTTTGAAGGCTGCAAACCTGTTATGTGTCTTACAGAGGCCTTGCAGCACACACACACCGTGGCATCAACGCAGAGCCAGGCAGTCTGAACACTCAAAATCAGGCTGTTTCAAGATTAGGTACATGTTCAAAAAGGTTCTGCAGTCTTTCTGATTAAAATCCACTAAAACCGGTTCTGAATTCAAAGAGCTGTAACTCGGGGATCGGTTTCCCATAGCTTTTATCTGTATTCAAAAAGTAGCAGCTACAGGTTCCAGTCTTTCTGAAATCATGCAGAAGATCTTCATGATGGAACCTGGAGAATGTGGAAGGAGGAAAAAAAAGAGGGAGCGAGACTGGACTGTTTCATGTGGGTTAACAACGATCCTCCACCTTCTGAAAAGTCAAAAGTCATCCTCTGGAACCCCAAGAGAAGAGGTTTCAAAGCTGTAAGGTGATGTCAGAAGCCTCCGTCTCTCAGAGGGAATAAATGTTACCAAGTCCTTTTCCAGAAGGCAGGAGCAAAGGTTTATCTCTAACAAACTGGAATGCCTCTTTTAAGAAAAGCATGTATTTTTTATATGAACTGTGGAAATACTTTCCTTCTGACCCTTTTACTTCTGGGGAACATGAAGGCACTTCATGCTTAAAGCTCCTTCCATGCTGCTTAGGCAGACACAACTCTCGGAACACGAGCACAGGAATTGCTGGCAGGTCTCAGATGGCAAGATAAAATCCCACAGCAATGTTTGAAATTCCCTGGAAGACACACTACTCTGCTTAAAAACAACATACCATGTCACCATACAGGCTAAGGTCTCCACTGCAACAATCTGGCATTTCTACACCCAGTGCATAAACCTACAGCAAGTCTTTGCGAGATTTATACAAAGCACTGCCTCGGAAATAATCACTGAGACTGTCAGTACCCAAAAGAGATTAATTTCAGGCTTTTTAGGTGTTTTGAGGAACTCCGTTCTCACCCTCAAGAGAAAGGCAGGACAAGGGATAACATTTTGTCTCGTACTTTAGTAAGGCAAACCCATTACTTCAGATCAGGAAAAAAAAAAACAAAACAAAAAACAAACAAAACCCCAAACCTACAACCCAGTATATTTTGCCAATTTCAAATCTTGACCTTCCTAAAATCAGCAGCATTCTTTCCAAAAACACTGCTGGGTTTTTGAATAGGGAGCATGTCCTAGCCCAAATGGACCGTTTTCTTTGCAGATATGCATAGAGCTAAGTAATAAAATACAGACACTGTTGCCGATTTATCTTCTTTGTTCCATAATTTGTATCCCACGCTCTTACAAAGACCTGATCACTGTAGTTGTCAACACACATATAAAGAATAGCGAGTACGCTCCAACAAAAAGCATAATCATTGCCTGCTGCTGTCGGAGCAAGAACTTAGGGAAAGTGGGAAAGGATGAGAAGTTCAGTAACTTCAGGTTGCAAATGTACAGCTGATGCAGCATATTGGGTGATAGATGCAGTTGCAGGCAGCTGCTTCTTTGTGAAAGGGAAGTGTGACAATTCTAGGGGACCAGAGAGTGGCTTCTAAGTACAAACAGGTGGTTGTTGATTCAAAACACAACTTTTAGGGATAGCACGTAACCATCATGCAGCACCTTTCCTACCTCCTTGGACAGAAAAACAAAAAAAACCCACAACAAAGAAAACACATCAAAAAAATATTATCACCTCCCTGTCCTTTAGGAAAATACTGCATACCTTCAACATGTCTCCTCACAGTCCATACAGCATTGGGGTTACCAGGCAGCTCTGAGACAGCCATTTCAGATACCTAAGAGTAAACAGGAACAAGATTCTTCTGCAAACGGATGTTTAGACTTACTACAGTAACTCACCAAATCGCCAGCAGGTTTTAAGCTTTCCCACAACTGGGCAGGAAAGCTACTAATTCCCAATTCTGATGCTCTCTCTCCCCATGCCAGATGTGCCACAGGGTAGAATACATTTCAGCAATGATACGGCAACATTAGAGCTCTGGATGATCAGCTTTAAAACAAGTCACCCGCCCCCAGCAAACAGATCAGCAGCAGCAGCTGGCAGAGACACCAGGAACATTCCAGCTCAATACACTCAAGTATCAGAAGAGACAAAATGCAGGTGGTTGGAGTCAACTGAATAAAAAGCTTTTGAGACTGTAAGAGTAAACAATGCAACACTTCTATTTCCAAGCAGCAAGCCTAGAAAAAGTTGCTCTCCAGACCATGGAAAAAGGAGAATCCCTTCATTTCAACACCTTTATTTCAAGGATTTTCTCCCGCTGTCCTCACCTCTCAAGCTGTTCTTCTAAAGTGTTGGAAGTCTTACCTCAAGTCCATGTCTTAGAACTCTCAGAGACGACCGGGGGCCCCGACCACAAGCCACATACAACTGGGGTGTGTCTTCATTGGCCAGATCAGCGATCTGCGTGGAAAAATAGTGTCAAACAACATCCACAGGAAGAGAAAATAAAACTAAGTTATATATGCTAAACCACTGCTTTAAGAATGTCTTTTTCAGACACTGAAAACAGTGAGGATGCCATAGGGTGTACCATCTGCTGCCCTGAAATAACGCTGAGTTTTAACCAAACTCACTGCAGAGCAGAGAACTGGTCTGATGGTCAACAGAGGAGCAGCGCAGGACTGCTGGCTGACACCCTGTGTCCAGGTAGGTATTTATCACCACAGGAATCAAAGGCTGCCAGGCCAGGTACCAGTCTTAAACAGCTGTCTGAGAATTTAGCAGACTTGCTTTTCTGTCAGCATTTAGTATACAGCAGCATTTCTGGAAACCTAAGATAACGTAGCTTTGGTGACTCCGCTTACACACGAATGCTCCGCAGAAAAGCAGAAAGAATCACGCATCTATGATAAATTCCTCTGCAAATGACGGCAACGTACCTGACAACACAGAATAGGAGACAAACTGTCCAACTCATCCACCAGCACCAGGTTCTTGAGAGGTCGCGGCTGAAAAAAGAACGTATCTCCTTCCTCAAGAGGCATGGCAGAAGAGAACTCTGGCTCCTCATCATCGTCACCCAGGTGAGCGATCTGGTACAGGTAACTTGAGACAGAAAGCAAGAGCAACAGCATGTTCAGTGCAAAGCTCATGTAGCCTTCTCTAAGAAAGGCTCAGCCAAATATTCAGCAGGCAGCAGGGAGAGGAGAGAAATCCTTCCCTACATTATACAGGTACTTAAATTTAGCCTCAGCGATTGTCTTCTTGGCGACAAGATGTTTAAAGGAAATCAAAGGCCTGCAAAAAAATTTAAACTAAAAAGAAAAACACCACAAAAAATTCACCACCACAACCACCTCCCCCCAGTCTTCTCATTTGTACCTGTCACTGGCAAAGTATCCCCAAGTTTCAGTGTTTTCTCTGTTTACCCTTGAGCTTTTCAGATATTCTTGTGTTAGAGCCAAAGCACCTACTGACAGCTGAGGCCAACAGCAAGGCCAATAGCCAAGACTGCAACTCCACAGCTATCTATTTTATTGGAATACTCTCATCTCACTAGTTTTAACCGCATTCCCTATTCCATTTTATGAGCCTAAATATCACAACAATCAAGTTAAACTCAGAGGGGGGGAAAAAAAAACCAAACAAAAAAAAACCCACACCAGAAAGACAGATTGATTTACTTCCTGGTTTTAATAAAGCTCAAATGAATATGGCTTCCTGAAGAGCTTGGTTTATACAACCCAGTTCCGATTCCCTTTAGTAATCTGGCTGGAGCTCCCTCAGGTGGCTGACTGCAGATGAAGTCAGAAAAAAAGAGCATAAATCTCCTTTCCTCTGAATCCCCGACTTGGACAAGGTTAAGCCATCTTCAAAGGTGTGCAAAGTCTTCAGAATATTTTAGAGCCCCAAACATGAATTGAGAAAGCCCTCAAGTATACAGTTGTTAAGGAAAGGACCACATTTACCGATAACAAACCCTACCTACTTCTGGGTAGGCCAGAACACATAAAAGTTCAATGAAAACTATCAAACTAATTAAAAAATAATTCACCTAGATATATGATGGACCCTGTATGAACTGCAAGTGCTCAATCTTTCCAAAATCTACTGCAACAGCATGTAATCTTTTGTTGTCTGCACTATATCATCTAATCTGGGTTCAAACAACAAGAAAATTCCCCCATTCGGTCATAGTCTAACCCAATTGTTCTGCTTAAGCCATGTGAACAAAGCATTAATTTACCCATTAAAACAGAGGTTTTGTCTTTATATGTTCAGTAAGTTCAAGGGTCAGTTCGCAGTCCTGAACAGAAACAGTTTGTTTTAGGGGAAAATTGCTGACGTAAAACTGTTTACTCACTGGTTTCCAAATTCAGATGCCACAAAGAGAAACCCTGTCTTCAGCACACACATGGCAGCAGCGACAGGAACAGTGTCAAAGTACTTCAGCCGAATCTCTGTTACCTGAAAGCAGAGGAAGACATGACTGTGCTAGCGAAGCACTAGAGCTGTACATATGTGATTTAATAATAAAAAAAAAAAGCTGCCTTGCTATCCTCCCCAAAGAAAGGAAGCAAGAGAGTGAGCCAAGCTTAACCGCATCTGTAGTTTAGGGCAGCAGGTTATGAATCACAAAATCCAGTAGACTAATCTGAACGCAGAAATCAGGCGGTCTGTTTTATTCTAAGACTTTCTGGTTTTTGGAAAAACAAACAGCTGTGAAAATAGGAGGCTGTCTAAAAGAAAGAAATAGTTTGCTTCACTGAACGAACACCAGCCAATCCCCAATGGGAGGCAACATGAAAAATTAACTGTCCTGAGTAAATTTCTACATTTGATATGGTCGCAACAGCTCTTGGTGAAACATGCAAGCACAACCTTAAGCCACTTAAAGATGCTACACAACCATCCCTTGTACCAAATATCACATTTAGAGGAAGGAGGAGCTAACATTCAACATTTACTCAAAAAATCCAACTGATTCACTGCAGTAGAGATCTTTTCATTGCAAAATACTAGGACAAGCAGCAGCAAGCCACTTCAAGCCTGTTATGTCAACTCACGGATTGGCTGTACCAAGCTAGCTACCTCAATTTGCAAAAAGATTGATTGCAGTATGTAAATACTCAATTAAGAGATGACAGAGAGCCCCTACCGTGATCAAGAGAAACTAAGTTCCCCAGAATTAGTTTCTGGAATACCCTGTAGCAGTTTCACGGACCACACTTTACATCTTTTGAAGAAAGGACTGCCTGCAGAAGATCTAAAATATGCCCAAGTGACTCTGCAGCATAATTCTCATACGATTCTGCAAACCTTCCGCTGTGTCTCTGTATCAGTAAACACCAGTTACAACTGTGTGTATTACAACTGTATTACAAATCACATAAACTACCTGCCCTTACACAGCTAAAACCACAATATTAAATATTTATCGCTTTAGAGAATCAAAACAATTGACTAAGGACTCTTCTCAATGAAAGCTTTTGTTGTTTGTCACGTGATGCTTACCATGTCTTCATCAGTCTCCAGAGTAATTTTGAAGATGTCTCCCTGCTCTGTCTGGGCCAAGAAGAAGAACATGGACTTGGTCTTATGTGTAGCAGAGCAGACAAAAATCATACCTCTCTCTGGATCATCCAAGTCATTCTGTCAAGAAAGAAAGCGGAGGTCATTGGTGGAATTACCTGGGAAGTGCAGATGTGATTTCACCGACTGAAGTATTTCCATTTCACAGGTGCCTTAAGATCTGACAATAGGCAAGGAGGCTTTTAGCATAAAGCACTTCCCCTCTGTTACACCCGTAGTTACCCTCGGTACATCTCTGCCACAGAAGGAAATACATTTCTAAGACATTGTGCCTAAGCATCACCCCTCCTATCTTTTTTGCCCTCCTCCCCAGATAACTCTCTCACATATCAAAGCCAAACACAGAGGAAAGGGCTACAACCCACACACAGCTGTTTTTTGAGCACCGGAACCTTGGCAGGTGTTCAAAGCACTGTCAAAGCACACGACAATTTGCAATATCAAAGGAGGAGGAAGCAGCCTTAGATACAACAGAGCAGCTGTCAAATTCACCTGCGTACAGGATGGCAACCATGACTCACCATCTCAAGTAATCCTATCTTACACTGATGGCACTGCCACAGTGGAGCCTGATCAGAGTCTTTGGAGTTATCTCCAGCATAAACCTCAGAGAAGAGACATGAACCAAGCTCATCACTTCAGGCTACGCCCACCTCCATCCTCCCTCACAGGTAACACTTAGTAAGGGAGATGATAGGCCAACATACTTTTAACTCCTTTTTTCTTACTCTAAAACCTCTCTGATGCCTTTAAACTTGAAAGGTAAACACCAAGCATTCACTTAGCACTGATAAAGATAATATCAAAAAAAAAAAAAGGCTAGAAATCCCAAAATTCTCACCCGTCTCCTGGGAATTGGGCATCTGATATCAGGCTGGTCACCAAAGTTTTTGTAAGTAATGTAGTTTTCAGAACAGATCAGCACCCCGCTAGGTCCATCAGAACCACCAGGAACTGAAACACAAAAGAGAAGCATTATGAGAAAAGCCCTAACCACAGATCTGACTTACTGCCTGCAGAATATTTCTTTTGGTTTTCTTTAAAGTAGCACAGTTTCCAGAGCTCTCTACTACCCT
The DNA here is from genome assembly GCF_000690535.1 of Cariama cristata. NCBI lineage: Eukaryota > Metazoa > Chordata > Aves > Cariamiformes > Cariamidae > Cariama > Cariama cristata. The sequence goes on from NW_009595819.1 coordinate 26,952, forward strand.
ACATATACAAACGTGCTCTTATTGAAGGGGAAGACACAAGACTGAGTACGGCTGCCTGTGTTAGCATGAGAACAGGGCAGATGGAACTGGGGGACCAATAAGGAGAAAAAGGAAGGATGCAGCTTCAGACAAATTGCTTACTTCTATCATTCCTGCCGTATTCTTGTCTAGAAAGCCAAGACGTGTCCAAAATACCACATTAGCAACTTGTCAATTAAACACAACCCTTGGGTTACTGGCATGTTTGCTTGCTGTCAAAAAAATCCACCAGACAGTTTTCTGACATAGCTTTCATTTTTAGAGTATGCTTTTTTAAAATGCTTCTATTGAGACACGAGCCTAACAAAAGAATCTCTTTAAAATACTACTAGCGGTCAGATCCAGCCCAGTATTTGGTTACTGACAGCTGCCTACAGAAGAAGCAACAAGACGGCAAGCGTACAAGGATGCTCTCCTGGCTCAGCTTCCTTTGTGCTTGGAGAGGAATCTGCAGCGGTTTCCCAGGTCAAAGGTGTTAGGTTGGCTTTGCATCCAACCCCTAAGTGGGCTTTTAGGCCATGGATTCATCTACGGCCTTCTGAATGCATATTAGCTGATGGAATCCCATGCAGGAGAGCACCACAGCACCTATGCGTTACCTAGAAATATATGCTTTTTGCATCTGCTACCAGCTAATTTCAGTTAATATCTCTCAGCTTCAGAATCCAGAGAACACCCAGAATACATCTAAAAGAACAGAGATGAGGAGCACTTTCAAACCACAGCCGCATCTACGAATTCTTACATACTTCTACGTGTGAACCACCACTCATTACCTGACTCCAAGATCAATTAATTTATACTAAATGACTCAGGCTACCATCGAAACAACTTCTAAGATGTAAAGTGCATTGATTCTGTTTCCCTGGGGAACTGAAACCAAGTAAATCCACAGGGAAAATGACTTAGTGGGCAGGCGGGCAGTACCTGTTATAAGGAAGTTGCCGTGCTCTTCCAAAGGCTCGCTGTATTTCCTAACAACGTGATTCAAACCCAAGTCCAGTTCATAAAATGTCAATGTCTGTTGTGTGTTGGCTGCTGCTTCTCCTGTTGGATCATTGTCTGCTTCCTAAAACAGAACAAATGAAGGCGGCTTTTGAAACAGGTATTAAAGGAGGAGCAAAGCTGATGCATGGGGAAACAATTTTGAATGACATTAGAATGAAGTCCAAAAGACGACTTGCTGGAAGATGCACAAAAAAGGTTCAGAAGAAGAAAATTAAAGAGTAAGAATTTAAGAAGAATCACCAAGACAGAAGAGACTTGCCTATTTTGACTGAAGGCAAGACAAAGAGCAAGCAAGCTCGTGACAAATGAAAACTGCCTCAGACAGCAAAAGCAGCCAACGCTCCCCGCCTCCACAGACAGATTAAGAACAGAAGATGAACAATAAAGCTCAAAAGACAACAGAGGGAGATCAAGTTCTTCTCACCTCATAATCCATTTCCAGACAAGCAAACATCGGGTTTTCAAACCCCACATCGACTCCCACCACATGGTAGACCAAAGTATTGGCCTTGTGGGCTTCCAGTGGGGAGGAAATGGTGAGACGAGCAGCAGCATCTCTGTTCAAGATATACACCAGCTTCTGCTTTTCAATAGCACCTGCAAGACAAGGACAAGAGCACCTCAAGCACATCACCTGATGATCGAATCTGACCATACCTGCAGTACAATATCAATATATAACTTAGTAAGAGAACATCAGCATTACTTCTGCTGAAGTTCACCATTGGTATTTCTCTCTCTATCACCAATTAACTTAGAACGACTCATTTTAAGTGTTTCAGGCTGCAAGCACAAATCACAACTCCAGCTCTTTAAAGCTAAAAACTGACCCTTTCATCTAGCCTGATACTCAATCTACAACAGCTACAGGCAGATCTACTTGCTCATTCCACCACACAAGAGAGAACAGACTGCGGGGAAGGAACAATAAATTGAAAGAAGCAGCCAGATGTTCCATCATTTAAAGCCATTTGGCAAGGAGACCTTTCCTCAGAAATATTTTAACCGAGAAAATGTATTCTTGCCTGATACACAGCATCCACAACATAACGAACACCACTCTCAACTATCAGCATGAATGGCACAACTGTGACTGTGCTACCTTCTCACCGTGAAAACAAGACTGGTTAGAAAGGAAACAACAGTATCGATTGTTATTCCCGATATGAAGAGGCACTGTTAAACCACCTATCATTACAAATCCCCGATCTCAGCGTGAAGGAATGCAGCATCGCACAAAGCTGGCTTTGGCAAACTGAGAAAGTTCACGTACCAGGTCACCAAGACACCTCATGCTAAGTCTTACTAAAAAAAAAAATAAAAATATAATCACCCCAGTGTTCTTCTGCCTGCAAAGCCTGATCAAGAAATGCATCTAGCTGTCTCCACGATACATTTTGGAGAAGAAACATGAATTCATAACGTCGTTTCAGGCTGCGGGAGCTGACTGACTACGCTGTAGCACTGATGCCTGCAATCCCAACCTCTCTCCCAGACATCACACTTCAGGGTTCTGCACACCGCTAAGCAAGCTGGCCTCTTTCCAAATTGTTTTGGCTTAATGTCAGAATTAATTTGTGCCATTCCATCAGTGTCAAGGAACTATTCTGAATGTCTACATTCTCCTTGATAGGTCTCATAGCCTAATAAACTGCCTGAGAAACACTTCCAATTATACCTGGCAGAAACTCGCTCCAAAATAAATCTCCACAAGACACAAGCAAAAAAAAAAAAAGTAAGGAGAAAACAAGCTGACAGACTGACTTACTGATCATAACAGCACGGCCCTTTGGGTCCACAGCCAAGTATTGGCCTGGAACGATTCTGCGACATCCACTCTTGCCAAAGGTTTCCTGATGAATCTTCTCAAACACGTTCTTTGAGGGCTGGTACTCCAGAATAACAATGCGTCCCGAATCGCTGCCCACGACGATATAGTCTTTGGTCCCACCTGTCAGCCTAAAGGCCATGAGGGAGCGAATGACTCCAAACACTTCCACAGTCAGCAGGGTGTGAACCTTCCCTGTGTTGGGATCGGGGCGGAGTAACTCCAGGATCTTGCCCCGGGAAACAACAATTTCTTGTTGTTTGGTTCCTAAAGAAACCAAAACATGAAGAAGTTAGCAACAACACAGTAGAACATGCAACTGCAAGAAGTACTATAAGAAACAAAATAAACTCTTTGGGGTTTAGTAGTCATGAAGATTTATGTGACTATGAAGGAATTCAAAGCAACTGATTCACTGCATTAGGTACTAGTATTGTTTGTGCATCTTTTAATAGACCAGGAAAGTGGACAAAATACTAAATTAAATCTATACATTATCAAGATAAACTTCTCTTATCTTTCCACAAGTTACAGTACCTCAAGTAACACACTCAAGAGCAAATGATAATATACCAGTGAAAAAAATGCTATACTGAAGCAGGCTATCTTCAGCAACCAAACCAAATAAAAAAACCAAAAATCTTTTTTCCTCTACTACCTGAGGGAGCTCAAGCCCAGATATGTAAAAGGAGGAGAAAATTACCTGAGAAATTGCCATGGATAGCATAGCTAATGCCGGTGGCACGCTGCAACGTCAGGTTGTAGAGAAACATGTTGGCAACAGGTTCGCTTCACCTTATCGTAGCTCCACTGAGTCTGCAACAAGTAGAACAAAAATACGTATGTCACAAAACGAAAGCCTTTCATATGATGCAGAGAGAGAATCGCTGCCCTCTTGTTTGTCTCCATATATCGCTTTACATTAAAAGACTGACTGCCACCCCGCTCAAATTATTTGGTATTTGTTAATACTACGAGGCAAAAGGCTCTCTCAAAGATAACCACGCTGCCGAGCATCAGCTCAGCTCCTTACTGCCGCACAACTGATCAGGACTTCCAGCTAATTATTTCTCTTACAGATTTAGTTGTTCCGGAACCAAAGTTAGGGAATCCCTCTAGAGGTGCCCCACGCCGCTACACCTCACTGATGCCGCCGCTTCATTT
>NW_009595820.1:0-3233 GCF_000690535.1 Cariama cristata
GAGAGTGCCTGGAAAAGACCACCTCGCTGTAAGTACCGGTACGCTGCAGTACAGCAGCTTCTGGAGAAACACCTCTCCCTTCGTCTTACGGGGAAATACGAACGTCGACATACGAGGTAGTAGCTACCTGGTTTTGTTAATTTTTTTTTTTTTTTGAGGGCGGGGCGGAGGGAGAGAAGTAGCCGGAGGTCTGAGGCATCGGCCTCTCCGCAGGGGGAAGAAAGGAGAGGCGGCAGCCTGCGACCCCTTCTCTGCCTGACCTTGGGCAAGGTCCCTGTGACCCTGGTGTACCTGTGCGACTCCTCGCAGGAAACGATGCTTATGATCTTTACTGTCCCGGCATCGTTCTTTGATTTCTGTGTCTGGAAAAGTGCATAGAATTGGTAACTGTAAATGTAGATGATGTGTAATGATTGCATAACAGATCTCAGTGAGGGAAGTTTCGTAGAAAACCGAGGAAGAGTTGATTTCTGCCTATGGCTGTAGTGGGCCAGACTGCCCGCTGCACTCACGCCGCTGCAGACATCGGGGGGGTCGTTCCCTGAGCAATTTCTTGCCACTCAGCGATCTGGGCCCGCAAACACCAAGAGAAGCCTTTTGTCTGGAAACCGCTTGGAAATTTGGAAAGATTTTTCCAGAGGTTTGTGAAATATGCTTGGTGACCTTGAGCAAGCATTCTTAGGTCTGACATGTAAGAAAGATGAGTATTAATTTACCTACTGGGTATTTCCATATGTGTTAGTCTTGACTGTGTGGGCAATACACATTTGATACACTGGCTATAGCAGCAGAACTGAGTCTGCAGACAATTTCTGTGACAAAGGCATTAGGATAGACTGGAATTCAAGGTTGAAGTTTATACTTTTTATTTCCGTATTGGCATTGATATAAGGAGCATCTTTAGCAGTTCATTTTTACCAGTGGCCGATTCATAACAGGTATTATTTTTTCCATAATTATGATTGAGGTTTGTTCTTTAATGCATAACTAGGGTACATAGCACAAGAAATGGGACTCAGGTGTGCGTAAAATTCTGGGTAAAATTGTTTCACAACTGACACTCTAGAACGAATTACCCCGGTTTACATAGGCAATCTGTCTTATTCAGAGTCTTCTCTGAACTCCTCTGAATTGCTTTTCAAAACTATATCCCTTCTGGAAAATTTTCACGGTCATTTCAACATAATTACAGGGGCACTTAATTAAAAAAAATGCACTAACACCACTTGTCCATCCTGCCTCTCATCTACAGGTCACTATTTCTATAGGCTGGCGTGTCTTATGCTTCAGCTACTCCTGTGCATCATGTAGCATATTAGCTTTAGTTTCTGAAATAACTGAGTTTTCAGTGATAGGGCGGGCTGTGAATTTGGATGGTTGAGGCACAGCACATGCTCTCTTGTTCCACTAAGTAATTCCAGGCAGAACGTAGGGGTGGACAAATAGGGACAGCAGCATCTTCAGTTACTGCAATAGATTTGGCAGAGCATGTTTGCTTAAATCTTCTCTAGATGATTAGAATAATTCCATCATGATAAAAGAAAAAAAAGATCTCGTTTTACCTCTCCCGTTCCTTTTCTTCTGTCATATCACCTTGCGCCATCTCTATTTCACCACATTTGTCTTCTCGTTTGAGGTCTCTGCTGGGAATGCTTTGCTAATACACGAAGTAGACTACAAAATAGTGCTAATACTAGCATCTTTCCTGCCTGCTAAACTGTGGTTTTGCCAGCATACTTTGCTTCAGCCATCTCCTTTTTCCTTCAACAAAAAATAAACTGTGCTGGGTAATGGCCAGATTTATCAAAATACACTGTCTCTGTGAGGGGCATTTGCCATCAGTTAGATCAGTCTTAAACTGTTACCTCTGTCCGCCCTAAACTTGCAGACATATGCCTGGAAAAGTATGGATGTTGCTTACGAAAATGATGAAGTTTATTCTAGATACAGCAAATACAGTTTTGCCAGCACAGAATCCTCTGGATTTCACATTTCCATGCTTCAAGTACTTGGGGTTCCTTAACTGTATGTCAAAAAAAAAAAAAAAAAAGTGTAATTATTTAATTTGTGTATAAATGTATTTAAACTCCATGATTTGGTTACCAGCCTCTATGGATGGATGATAAACAGTGGCCAGCAACGCTGTTTTGCAGGCAACGAACTTCTCAAGCCATCAGTGAGTTTTGCTTGGGAAGACCGTTTGCCTGAACAGTAGTTAAGTGGTTGGATAAAAAACAGTATTGCCTCTAGGGGCACGTGACTGGTTGTAGTTACATGTAGAAGCTTGATCCGACAAGCCCAACACACACAGGATCCAGCTGGTTTTATTATCCCCCCCCCATTAGAGAGATTGGAGCACCAGGCCCTATGAACACGCAGCTGTATTTACGTACTGCCCAAAGCCACGGCCGGGCTACTCACAAACACTTTCTGAGAGGCTGGATGCATGAGTAGGTTGAATTTCAAAATTTGTCACATCCTTTAAAAATATATTTTTGTTTGTTCTTAGTCTAAATCTGATTTTGAAATATCTTTCAGTTTCGGGATAAGGAGTAGCAGTTGAAAGGGATGTGCTGGATGTTTGGCTTGGCTGTTGCCTTCTACCTGTTGCCAGGATCACAGAGCTGATGGTAGCAAAGCCATGGGAAAAAAGCGCAGAGAAAGATCGTGTGCGTCAGCAACACTTTCTTATACTATCAGGAGAACAGTTATCTGTTCCAACAAAATAGAGTGATTTATATTTTGATGTCCTTGAACTTCTACGTAAACAGGTGAAGTCAGTCTATTCCCTTGTAGGTTTATTTGCACACCTCTGGTACAGCGTCACTCTGGTTCTGCATTTCATGGCCTTCCTGCGAGAGGACAGGCGCTCCCATCAGCTTCTCGCTCTCCCCGCTCGGCTCCTGTGGGTGCCGATGCGCCGGGACGGCGCTGCTGCCCGGGCACGGAGGCCGTGGGGTGTGGGAGGGAGGACAGGCCGTCTTTCAAGATGGTTTTGTAACCTGGGTCGTTGATGCTACTCATTTAGTAACTCTAGCGGCGTGCTTTATCCCTCTGTAGCAAGAGTAACGCTCAGGGATACAGTTACTCTACCCCCTTAAATCGAGGCTGCCAATTTTCTGCCAGTTTTGTTACTTTTTTTCCCCCCTGGTTCTCAGAATTATGGGTGGCTTTGTACACGAGGGAAAGATAATCAAAAATCATAGACCCTGAAAATACATCTTTCTTAGGGA
>NW_009595820.1:3296-3566 GCF_000690535.1 Cariama cristata
AACAGTTAGCCAACTTTGTGCACGTTCAGTAATTCTTGAAGCCAATAATACTTTTAGTAATTATTTTAAATATATACCGAAGCAATGTGGATGTTATTAGTGTGTACAGTCTTACATGCGAGGGGAATCAAGCTGAGGAAAGCCTGGAGCATGCCTTATTTCCAGTTTATTATTTTTTGACAAGACTTGGATGTTTTTCTGCGCTTAGATCATTTCTTCCTCGAAACTTGAATGTCAAGCGGCAAGTGCAGAGCCCGCAGGCCGGGGGGT
>NW_009595821.1:0-16682 GCF_000690535.1 Cariama cristata
TTATTCTATTAATTAATAAATTAATCTTTTATTAATCTGTTAATATAAAGTCTCTTCATTACCTGGGAACATCCTTTATGTGGGCGCCACAAAGGTGCCTTCCTGAGTGCGCTACTTCTCACAGGTAAAATATCTCAGAACATATTTTACATACATTGCACATTATCCCATTTTTAAATAAATTTTGTCCTTTTGTACGTTGCGATGTAGTACATGACAAGCATAGGCCGGGTGGTAGAGCTATAGATGCCCCTTGTTTTCTTGTTAAAGACAGAAAATTATATTTAAAAAAAAAGATGGGAGCTCTGTAGGCTGTGGAACATTATAAAACCTCCCACTGAATGTCGGCACAGGACATACGGCAACAGCAAAGCTGTTATGTACTAAATGAGTTCAGAGTAGGGGCCAACTGAATGCAATGCATAAGTGATTTACTTATTCATTTATAACCCTAACCTAGAATCATGAATTTTTGCTGTCCCATAAAAAGGATGACTTTATGTGACCCTTTAAAGCCTTCAGCATTAAGTTGCATTAAGTTGATGGCTACTTGTTTTGTACCTTCAGTGAAAAATTATGCATAAATCAAATAGGCTTTGCTTGTAATGTACTCATAATCCTCACAAGCAAAACTCCCACCCAAATCTAGTGATGAAGCATGGTTTCTTGAACTCAGCAGAAAGGTCACCTCATAGAAAATATGGGGGTATAATATTCAGGCCACCCAGGCAATTTTTTTTGGCTAGGACGTTGCTTTAATTAAGTGATTGTGAAGTTAAAATAATAATAGCATTCTGATTTAAGCAGATAAAAGCTAGGGGAGCTACATTAAACTCAGTTTCCATCCACGGAACACATCCAGACGAGTTAAGCTCACTCACTGTTTGAAGAACATTTTTGCACAGAGGGACAGACAGGATGGGCTGAGGTTGAGTCCTGAACATTCTGGACTTTATGTATTTAAATCAAGCCCGTAGCATTGTTTTGTTCCTTAATTATCTGTGGTTTGTTGATTTATTGATGCTTTTGAAGGCAAGTAGACTCAGTAAAACATAATCATCCTGTGTCACGTAAAAGCTCATGTTAAATCTGTGGATATTATAAACAAAAGGAAAGGAATGATTGAGGCGAGTTTGGTGGAGATGGCCTTCCACCTACAGGTAAAAACAGTGGTAGCTGTCTTTTAAAGGTGGACTTGAGTTACTGACTTGCCAATGAAGTGGAAGGTCTTGAGAAATCACTGGTTAGGGCTGTCTCAGTTCTTGAAAGGCGCCAACGCAGCCGACGATTTGGGCAGGTGGTGAATGGGAACCAGTGGTCCTGCAGAAGAGGCTGGTGGCTGGAGCGTCTTCATGGGGCGCCGCTGGGAAGACCGAAGGCTTGACCTATTCTGTATGAAATGGCTCTCCTGTTTGGGGGTAACTCTGGGGGAAACAGGACTACTATTTGCTTTAGCACTTGTTATGCAGGCTTTAAACAGGGGTGAAAATGGCGAATGGCAGTTCTTTGCCAGTCATGAGCACTGATGTACGGTTGAAAAGTCACCATATGGTCCCACTTGGCTTAGTCTTGGGGAAATATTTGGAGCTTGCACCTACTCTCTGCTGCCTGTGTCCCTCAGGCCCCCATACCTGCACCCTAAACCCCAACTCCAAAAAATACCTCTGCATCTTCATTTTCAGCGCAGGGGAGCATAGCATCCAGGCGTTTCTCCTACCCTCTGTGTCTCTCTTGTCCCAGCTGGTACACATAGAGCAGGGCATGGACAGGCCCTCACTTGTCAGAGAAGAAGGATTTAGCAAACTGTTTGTTCAGGAGATGTTAATTTGTCACATCCCTCCACCAGCAGCTAATGACCTACTTGGGCAGCTCTGTTGTATTAACTTGGTTTGCAGGAATATGCGCACAGATGACCAGGAGTGAACGTGGTAGATAGAGGCACAATGATGTGTACCTCTCTTGTGCTTCTGAGCCACTGAATTAAAAACATAGATGTACGTTAATATTTAGCACTTACATAGTACATTAAGTCTCCATAGGCCTGTAGGAACATGTCTGATTTATACATCCAAATTAATAGAAGAGGTAATCACACGTAACAGTCAGTCTTTTCATCACTTAACCCAATGAGGAATGGAGACACTATTTTGTTTGAATTGTAATTGCTTATACATACCTGAAAATACCAGCTCATATTCTTAGTTCTTTGTAAAAACACCACAAGTTTGTCATTATAAGAACATTTCAGAAAGCTGCATAATGATTTAACTTCACTTTTTAACTAAACTGAAAATTAGGAGGCTGACCCAGATCTCAGTAGGATATCTCCGTTGGAGTTCAGTGAACTTAGGTGCTGAGCGAGCTAAACCAGTTCATTTTAAAAAATTGATAGGAAATCATCTCTCAGAAAATAGACTCTTGAAAGCCTGTACTGATAAAGAGCATGCTGGCAGACCTTTCAGGCAGCAGTCGAACACCCTCACTCTTCGTATTATTTATTTATATTACATTTATATTGCCCACCCGAGTTTCCAGAGCAAATTCAATAGACAGCTGTAGTTCTGCCTTAATTCCTCAGCCCTGGTTGCTATGGCATCCAAATTAGGAAAATAATCTGCCAGCTCCAGGTGGCTGAGCACACAGATGGGTGAAACATGAGCAGTAATTTAGGATACCATGAGGTGGTATCCTATGAGCAGCAGGCATTGTCCATGGTTTTTGCAAAAAGGGGTAAGGAGTTGTGAACATCGCTAGGAAACCTGGGCTTTATTTAGCTGCGGCAAAAGAAGCTGCCTGTACCAGCAACCTACATTTGTACAGAGAGGCTCTGGTAGTGAGCTATGATACAATTTAACAAACTGTTCAAATTAAATACAGAATCAGAGATTAGAAGAGGCTGGTTGGTATCACCTATAGTCATGCGCAATGCGCACTCTGTGATTCGTTTCGCTCAGCTCAGTGGGATTATAATAGTTGTTGAATAAGGTGGCAGAACTGAGCCTTCAGGTTAAAGTCACATATAATGAGAATTTTAAGTACTGTGCAAAAAAATCCTTTCTTATTTACGGTTTTGGTACTCAGAATTTGTCCCTTGAGATCTGCATAATATCATACAAATAGGATCTACAAATTCAAACCTTTTAGTCTTAACTATGTTCAGGATTAATATTTAAACGCTTTGGTAAAGTTTCTTCCCGGTCCAGTTGTCACTGTTTTAAGTCACTTTAATAGTGAGAATTAATTTTCATTCAAAACAGTTTTTTCCCAACATTTCTTTGTTTCCAGTAAGACAAGAACAAGAACAAAGACTACCAAACAAAATACAACTTGTCTGAAATCTCATAAAAGCTCTTACACAAGAATCTATCAAGCCTGGGAAAATATGTGTTCTTTTGTATAAACATATTTTTCCTTGAAGTCACTGCTAGATTGCAAAAGTTCACATAACATATTGGTATGTGTATGTGTTTATGTAAGATGGACCTCTGTATTTCACTTTCTGATGTCAGTGTTGCCTTGGCAACTGCATTTTATTGATTAGTAGAATATATGTAATTTGTTTCAGAGCTGCATCATCTTACCGGTTCATTTTTCTTTGTGAGAAGTGGTTTCATTTTCTTATTCTCTGAGTAAAATTATTTTTCTGATATGTGAAATAACATTCTTTTGATCCTTTTGGAACTGTTTCTGTGGCTGTACACAGAGCTCAACAAAGTTTGACAAACGCGTGCTGATAAAGTCATTAGATACTTTATCTACTGATACATGCATTTCTTATTAAAGTTCTTTTGCTGTATCTCTTAACCTAGTATCTTATCTGTAGCTTCATGGGTAACCAACTGGAGACTGTCCATGCAGTTCCAGTTACTAGAGACCTGCCTGGTGGTTTTCCTCCAGAGATTTCAAATTCCAATTAGTAATATTTCTCAGGATCTCTTTGAACTATTATTATAGAATTTATTTTACACTTAGATAAGCTGAGATAGGGAAAACCTACCCTCAAATAAGAGTAAATCTGAAACAGTACTGAGAGTAACTCCTGAAACTCAAGAATCCTTTACTCTCTTCTACCCATTGTGGGTTTGCCAGGTCTAAGGGTTAGTTCCTGACTTAGGACAGTAACATTTAACGAACCAATTGTCCCATCACCAGTCCTATTTCTGTGAGTGCTGGTCACATTTGTGAGAGGTTTTGGTCCTGACCTGAAGACCTTTCATTTTGACACAAATTGAGCAGGGGAGAAGATGGAAAGGGTAGGCAGGGTACCATGTCTCGGTTCAGATGGTGCCATTACCTGCTAACGTGCATAGCTGGAGAGAGCCACATAGTCAGATTTACCAAACATCTTCCTGCTTTTGGTTTTGTCCTTTTCCCCCGTGTTTATTTGTTTCATGGTTTATGGGTATCACAGGAGCCAAAAGCAGGCAGGCTGTGCAGCTTCCTGGATCAAGTCAGGCAGGGGAGCAACAAGAAAAAAATAGGGAGGCCGAGGAGAAGGGGGAGGAGTACAAATAACGGATGAGAAAGTAGTGGAAGTTCAGCCAGATGTTGATGTAAAAGCTGTCTTTTTTATGTAGAACTGAAAGCATAGTCATCCCTACAGTCCTAATATTAACAATTTACAAATTATAGCGGTGATTGTATTTATATGTCATACAGAGTGTAAATGATGGGAATGGGTTGTCAACACACATAGGAAAACAAGTCTGAAAATCTCTAGCACTTTCTTTAAATATAATAGTGCCTGACAATTAAATATCCCCTTGGTTATTATCTAAATATTTATCTTCAGTGAAATTACGAGAAGTCCACAGTCAGAGAAAACCCACGCTCTTCTGTTCTGTGCCTTAAAGATTAAATTATGTTCTATCTTTGAAAGAGCACTGGGTTCCTGGTTTTACTCTGTTTTATTTTTGTGGATAAATTTGAAAAAAAAGAAACAGAAAAGAGTCTGCCGTTGATGGCAAGCAAGGACAAAGGCACTGTTACTAGATTGTGGTTTGGGAGGCTGTTTACCGTGCTAAGTCAGAGACCATAATGTGAAATCATGTTTTTAATCTTTTGGATTAAAACATTCAACAACAGGCCTTCCTAGCAACAAGTCTCCACCTAACGCAGAGCCTCATTTTCTTGCAAGGATCCTGTAGTTTTACACGGATTTTCTGGGCCAGTCTTTGGCAGCAGCAACACTAATTTATTACAGATGAAAATCAGACCCACTGTAATTAGCAATACCATGGTATTTGTCTGAAAAATCAAGAAGTGCTGGCATTTGCTAGAGAGGCTGTGAGTCTTGTGGAGAACCCAGTCCATTTAATTCAAGCTTTTAGGTACTCAGGGTTAAGCAGATGGTCCAGTCCATTTGTCGTAGCTGCTTATATTCTTTGTACAGTCTAAGGAGAGCAGCAGTTGCTTACTGAAGACCTACGGAGAGAGATCCACTCCCTGTCTCCATCCACCCACCCAAGGATGATTCAGTCTGCCTGATTCAAGTAAATACCTCTTCCATTGGGAATATAGAGGAACAATAGGAAATAAATGCTGGTGCCTCCATGCAGTTGGGATCCATTTATTCATTTGAAGATGGATGTGACTTATGTTCCTCTTGCCTACTAACCCAAGAATTAGAGCACTCACCCCAGAGAGACGAGGTCCTGGGCTCTACTTGGCGTGAGTGGGTTAAGCTCACATCTACATTTAACTCAGAGGACCTAAATTCCTCCCTTCATAGGATGACCCTCCGTAAGTCTCCATGTTTTTGTTTCTTACCTTTCCTTTTCTGCCTGTCTGTGAGGACTGTAAACTGTCAGGCACCAACTTGTTTCTCATCAAACGTTCAAGCAGCACTGGCTGTTATAAGGTTGTGATTTTGGCTGAGGTTTGTAATGAAATATAAATAATATTAACACTTTTGCAAATGTCTCCCTTCGTACCACAAGAAATGATGAGTAAAAGCTGTGTTCTAGTAGATGCATTACATGTTTTAGGCTGGTGTTGGTAGAAGGTGGGCTTTGTACAGCCTTTGGTTGGCTTGTGGAACAGAGGATGAGTCTCCAGTGATGTTGGACTTGCTGTGTATTTAGGGAATTGCTGGCTGCTTGTTGCTTTTCTATGGGCATCATTATTTCCTCATTTTTGGTTGTCTCTTCTAGGGATATTTGTGCCAGAGCTTAGTAGATCTGTAACACTGGGAAATATGATGCTCCACGGTCCTTTCTTGCAAATGACTCTTTTAGGAGCTTTTTTGGACCTAGGCAAGTATGTAGCTCAGGGCAGAGGCACGCTGCAGAGCTCCTACACAGTGCCACGGCCCCTCAGCATCTTCTTCTCTTGGAGTTTCTAAAGACGGAAGCAGTGGGAGGGACAGGGCTGTGAGGACACCGTGAGGGCATTAAGCTGTGAGGACATTATGCTGTCAGGACATTATGCAGTCACCCCTGCAACACTGGCGAAGAATGCAGCAGTGATGTGTTCCTCGTATGAGTCATTCTGGAGCTGCCAAAAGTTGGAGCAGCCCATTGTCCAGTGATGAGTAGTGGTTGACCTTTATTCTCATCTTAGAGAATATTGTAAAATTGAGCTAAATAAATTGCTTTCTGAGCACTGGCATCAGTGCAGCCTAGTTTCCAACAGATTTGGATTCCTTCCCCGCACCTCACTGAAACGAAGTCCTTACTTCCCTTCTTCCATGCCACTTTCTGGATCTCTCTCCCATCCTTAAATATTTGTTGGGAAAGCGGTACCTGTGCTGTGGCTGATGTAGAGTGCTGTGTACTCTTCAGCCAACTGTCTGCTGCTCCTCAGCATGGATTGTGGGTCACCCCACAAATGCCTTTCTCTTACTGGAATACTAATTGGTATGCTTTTCTATACCCAACACCAGCTTTTCTAAAATACACTATCTTTAAGACCTGGCTCCCCCTGCCAGATTTGACTGAAACTGGTCAATAGATTCTGAAATGATATTGGGGTGCAGTGGGGTGTCCCAGAGAGACAGTGGTAGCAATACTATTTCCTTAGGAAGCAATAGTACAAATATACTGTAACAGAAGCAGAAATTAGAAGTGTTATGAGGAGATTAGTAGGAGAAGCTCTATGAGTTGTGTTGTGGAGACAGACATAAAAGGAACACATTTTTAGGTTTGCTGTAAAATCTTTTGAATTATTGTAGTGACAAATTGTTGAGCAACTCATCACAAGGAAAATATGGGACTCACCCTGCCAGTTCATCCCTAATGTATTCCAGCCCAGCAGATGGATAGCCAGTGATGAATTTGGTCTGAGCTTATCAAGCCTAGTAAACAACTATACAGCTTATAGATGGCTAAAGCTATATCAGTACATCGCACCTATAAAGTGACAGTTATTTTGGTCATCTCCTACTTTGCCACCTTTAAAAGTATTATTAACTCTATGTACCTTCTATTAAATAACATTTAAAAGAGAAATAAACTTGCATGTAACATCTCAAACTACATTACAGTCAAGGAGAGTTTTAGAAATTCATGAATGCTGTGTTTAGCCTTCCATCTCCTTCTATGTCTCCCCATCCGCAGTTATAAAAATATCATGGCTCACATATATTGTTTATTCCTCAGAATATTTAAAAAAAAAAAAGCCTAACTATGAATGGGCCGGAGGTTTTTTCCATTGATTTGGAGTTTGTCTTGAACTATCCAAGGGCAATTCAGCTACTGGCAGTTCAAGAAACACATCTGGAGATGCTACTGGCTACTCTTGAAAACTAATTTTCCTCTTGAAAATCAGAATGACACAAATTGTTCAGTAACAGTGACAGAAATTGAGTATATTACAGTGCCAAAAATATCTAGCATGTGGAACCCACCAAAGTGTTTATAATTTAGGATTTATCCTTTGCTTTAAGACCTCAGGCAACTTTGTCCTAAACCTGTTTTAGTATTTTTTTATCAGTCTGAATCTGCGTAATCATTTCTCTGTTTGAGTTTGTGATGATCCACCAGAGTGGATAGACCTTCAGAGTGTCCACTTGGCTTAGGATCTTCTCGTGCTGTCACCACTTCTGCAAGTGGGAGTTGGGAGAGTAGTGGCCAGTGACAGACTTCAACCTGGGGAGGTGGATCTCCCCACTTTCCCCAGTACTCAGTGGGGAGAAGCGGAAGAGTGGGAACCTAACATCGCATTGCTTTAGTTTCCTAAAATGCACCATCACTTTGAAGTTTTTAACCCTGATGTATGATGTGTCTAGTCTGAATTAGACTGGTCTGAATTACACTGTATCGAGGAGGGGAACTCTGTCTTATTCCATGTACAGAACGATTCTCAGTTTTCAGTTCACGCCAATTTATATGCACCAGCTCCTGGACTGAGTAGGACTTGTGTGCACATACACTTCAGGAGAGAAATCTCTGCTTGGAAAGCTCGACCCAAAATGTTAATTTCGGGGAGAGTGTACTCTACTATTTGCCCAGCAGGACATATAGTTTCTGCATAAGAAGAGTAATAAAAATATACTCATATTTATTATTTATCAAATGAGACTATCAAATCCAGTTTTCACACTGCTGGATATCACTGCAGGGTCCATCTGGGGTGATACTGGGTCTCCTCAGGGAGAAAAATACAAAGCACCATCTTGGGCTGTCAGAGCAGTATCCTAATCTCACGGGATGCCCTCAGGGAGCAGAGCACTCCTGGAGAAACATCTGACCTGAAGGCCCTGGACATTAATCTGAGAGCCCTTCAGTGCTCATCTCTTAGACTGGCAGAAAAATAACCCTCCTGAATAAAGAAGCAGAGTATTAAAAAAGCAATGCTAATGTTATTCTTTCAGAACCTTGATAAAATTAAACTTTGCGTTTGAAAATGTAACTTCACTGGGTGTGGGTAGGGATGTGAGGGGTTTCCAAGCGGCAGAGTGTTCATCCGGAAAAAAATATGAGTGAGTGGGGAATTTAACAGGTAAAGCATGAAGTACATTTTCACCCACAGTCATGAAATACTTTAGGGAGAGAGCCTTTCATAACCTAAGGACAGAAGGAGATTTTAAAAAGGGATGGCATGAACTAGTACCTACCTTGAATCAAAATATCTTCAGATTAGGGGCATATTCAATAGGATCACAAATTTGAGCATTTCTGATGTGTCTTCCCCTTGGTCCTCTTGTCTTTATAATGGGCCAATCAATAATTCTCTCAGGACGTCTTTTCTATTTGATTGCAGGTATACATCTTCCTATTTGAATCAACATATCATCTTTAGAAAATTATTAGAGGAAGACACTTGGTAGTCTCAAGGTGGCACGTGCTCATTGCAGATGGATTATTTACTGTCCCTACTTAAGTATTTCAGTGCAGATGTCCAGAATGGACAAAGGAAGAGATGACAGTAAGGTTACTGTAGTGAGCTCCTGGAAGCTTTCATAGTGCAGACGTTCAAATTCACATACCTGACAAAACAGTGGCAGAGACAGGAGGCAGCAATGATATTAGAAAAATAATTCTTGGAAGTAAGATTTGACAGTCTGGAGACTGCTTTTTAGATAAAGATTCTGACTATGGTTAGGATGTAGGATTTTAGGAGAAACATAAGGTTGGAAACTAAAATTGTTTCTAAATATACCCAGTTGTGCCTTTTATTCAAGGAAAAAGAAAAAAAAAAACACCTGGAAATCCCTGCGAGTCCTGTGAAAGCATGCCCTTCTGATGTACACAACAAGCTATGTATATCACAGCTTGGAGTCAAGGTAGATGCCCGGTACTGGGTGCTTTTAATTCGTGGTGGCTATTACAGGTATTTCCAGTAGGAAATTATTTTGGGGGGAGCTGGCAGAAGGGATCTAAATATCTGACAAATTTTGTATAGATATAGATTAAATAATTATGAAATAAATTCCTAGGTAATTCCAAGGTAAAAACCATCATTAAAGCTATGTATTATATTTCAGTTAAGGATAATCTTCCATCTTAACATTCCTGGGCACTCATTTATGATGCTGTCCTTTCTCATTTTTTCATCTCCTGAAAGCCATATTTGCCTTAGGGATATGGTGTCATTGAGGTAAAAATGAGCTGGTGCTACTGGTCTCACGATTGAGTGTTGTACTTTGAGCAGCTCCACTAGCGCAGAGCGCTTAAAGGCTGCTTTGGAAGGGTCTTTATACTTACTACAGATGCTAATGCCCCGATGTCTTCCAAAATGATGGAGGAGAATGTTTTGCCCATTTCATTTCAAGGCATCATAAAGTCTTGGAGACTTTTGAGGCCAGTTGCCAGATGCGATTAAAAATTAATGAAGCAGAGCAATTGTCCCTGATCCCCCTGACAGACACTTGAATAACAGCTTTTCCTAAGACTATCTTTCTAAATGGTTCTTTTTACATCTGTAATTCTCTTCTTTCTGACCGCAATGACAACTTACTTATAAAAAATGGAAAACCATAGCAGAGGACATTTGGGGATTTTTTTCATGCAATTCCCTGCAAAATCTAGTTGGATTCTGTTCATTGCACATAGGATGAGCTAGCAAGACAGGCTGTAAACCGAAGCTTAAAACTGAGCCAACAAGTGTTAAGCTGGGAAGCAGATATGGCTCAGTTTAGTGCTCCAGGAGTTGCCTTCAGTAACGCTCACACTCAACGTGTGCAAATTGAAATGGAGCAAACTCTGGGGTTTTGGGATAGACCTACTGCATTGCCTCAAAACCTGTCTGTATTGGAAGAGAGAGTAAATATCATCTTTTCTGTGTGCTATTACCTCGGCCTTGAAATATTTTAAAGGAAAGGAAATAGAAAAAAGCAGGCGGTGAGGAGGCGTGCGATCTCTGCAGTGATGCTTTAGGAGGGCATCGGGGCGTGTTACTGCTCGGGCTCTGAGGCTGAAGAAAAACAATAATATGACAGCAAAGTAATACTAATTAATGCTTCTTTACTACTTTATGTATGCTGAGCATTGCAGAGACACCAGCTCAGTGTAGAGACTTCGTTATACATAGAGAGATTTGGTTCTTTAATTCCTGTCATTCTTTTTGAATAGTTATATATAAGTAAGCATATATTTGACAGAGCATTTTTCTTCGCAGAAGCAGAGAAAAATAGTTGTTGTTATCTGTGACATGCTTATAAGGCTTAGATACAAAAGCTTTTAGGACCAAATTCTGAGATTTTCACCCATACTAAATAGGAGTGTACTCTTCATGTTATTTACTAGTAGTGGGACTGTCTGGTGTTTGACAAAAATGTTCTCTGTGAAATACTGTTTTGGAAAGGTATTTATCACCAAGATTATAATGTGAGGATTTTCTTTATTTGAAAGAACATACTCCTGGCTGATCAGGCACACTTCTTCATCATTGTGCCCCATACAGGATAACGATGCGCTGTTTAGAAGAGCAGTATTTGCCTGGCACAAATATTGTTCTCTTAAGAGTAGGCTTTCATGATAATCCATCATATTATCATGACATGAGTACTCAGTTACTCATAGTCACTGCAGTTACGTAGTTGCCCCAACAGGATACTGTTAAATAAACACTGTTATTTGAGGAATTGGCAATTTTCTCTTCCATGTTTCACCCAAAGTGTATTCTTAGCCTTTCGTTCACTGTTATTTTTGCTTTCATGGAATCCACTCTTCTGCCTTCTCCGACTCACAGTTAGGCAGACTTTTCATCCACACAAATCTGCGATAGTTTAGACAGACCTGCTCTTTAGCATTCATCAGAAGAAGTGATGGTTGACTAAGCCGGGTGCATCCAGCACCCCTTACAAACTGTGGAAAGCAGCATTGTATGAAATGGCACCATTTCTGTAAGCAGGGATGCAACTGATGCTGAGACACCAGTGTGACAGGAATATGAGATGCTGTTTGCAGGAAAAGAAGAAAGTTTACTGAGTTTCTGCTGAATAGCTACAGGTGTGGCAATCCAGAGGTAGTTAAATACAAGGGCTGGAAAAGTAAGCAGTGCATTCCGGCCACAGCGACCGAACCCTGCTTGAGTTAATGTCTTCGACTGAGAACAGAGCTGGAACTGTATCATCAAAACATCTACTTCGGCAAAAAGTAGTAAATTTGCCACCTAGCCGCTTTGAGACCAAAGCAACCTGTTTGGTCAGGTGTATCTCAGAGTATATATTTTTTGAAGTTGTCCCGAGTCCAGTATTCCTCTAAGGAAGATTAAATATTAGTCCTGCAGGTTTTGACAGAGAGTGGATTAGATGAACTTGCACTCTCCACTTTGGCTTTATTTTCTATGGTTAATTTCAACCTCTTAGATGAATTCTTTTTAAGATAAAAATGACCATGGTCATTCTTGGGAGGACAAAAAGCAAAGTCAATTTTTTTTTTTTTTTAAATGGTCATTTTACAGGATGTGGCTACAGTTATTATCAGTCCCAAGTACATGAGTCAGATGGTGGTGGTATCAAGTTATTCCTTACTCTAGGTTTGTGTAAGACCCACTGAAGGAAATGTCACTGTCTTCACAGGCAGTGGAGTTCAACATTTTCCTAAACTCAGTGACCAGAGCACATGGAGGAATGAAATATTGTAGAGACTCACTGAAGTATGCTGAGCATTAGTGGGATAAGTGTGAAAACCAAGGCAATAAAAAAAAAACATTGGAGAGTGTGAAAGAAGAGGTATACTTATGAAAATAAAAGAAAGAGAAAAGGAGCCCAGCAGTAAGGAATTGTCTATTTTGTTGAAAATACTGGAAAGATCAAGGACATGTGGTTCTTTTTCAAATCTATTTCTTATGTAAATGGTACAATGCGTGCCTTATGACACAATCCAGCAAAGCAGGCAAGGAAATAAATGTTAAACGTGGTTAGGTGCAGTGATTTCGATGACACAAATCTGTTGAAAATCCTGATCAGGAAAGCAATCTTATTCAAGACAGTACAAAACTGCACAGCTGGACCCTTTACAGCAGGAGTTTAAATTCATCTTTTCTTCAGAAGAAAATGACTTTAAATGTATTGCTTGATTGCGATCTAGGTCACAGGAACATACTGTTGTAAAAATATAGCATTAGTGGAATTTTCCAAGTCCAAAAATAATTTAGTGTCCAAATACTTATTTTATCTGATTTATGGCTTCACAGCCATGTCTAAGCTAGTACTGCCAAATAAAATTTTCTTTACTGTGACATGTATGGAGTTCTTCATCAGGTATTTGGAATGATGTCTAACATATAAATTAACCAAAAGTTTCCTTCCAGAAATATTCAGCTATATTTATATTTTTAAAATGCAACTTCATTTTTTTAGTTTTAAAAGTGTAACTTAATTTTTTACAGTGCCTGAACATATATATGATATGCTTCATGAAATCAAGGACCCAAATACATGCAAAAACTATGTATTCATATCATACAAAGGTGTTTTTTCTTAGTATCATTGTAAAAGTACTTTTCTGTACTCCAGGAATTTACCAATTTCATTCAATGAATACTGAAACCAATCAGACAAAAGGATAATAGTGAATTTGCCCTCCGGTTCCCCATCGATGGGTGTGTTTGTGGCACCTATGTAGAAACATGTAATTGAAATAACATTTGCATAAATTCCATTTAGTAAGGATGCTTTGGCTGATGCCAGTGAATGTTAGGGCACTTAAACAGTAAATAGCAATGCATGTCTAAGCATTGATCATTTAATGCAGACATTGTCAGAAGAGTTAAATAGATCATGATGTCCTTTTGTTCTTTCTTTCTACTTAGTATAATATACTGATGCTTTCTAAATCTCCTCAGGCTCTTTAATAAAGAAAGATTTCTTCTTTTAATTTGGACAGCTGCGTAATTGGGGTGCTAAATCATCCTCAGGGATGTAATCAAAATGATCCCACTATGTAACAATTTTCTGGTTTTCCTGCTTAGTTTAGAGCAGAAGGAACAGATTTCAGCGATTGCAGTCTATTGCATTGCCTTAAAAATCAAGCATTGATCATTATAATATAATGGTTATGAAACCGAAGATCACCAGGTCACTTCTAAGTACATTTAACTCAAAGTTCAAAGTATCTGTTGTGGTAGGTATGATTATAGCACTTTTAATGTAGGAAAATCTGATGCACAAAGATAATTTACAGAATTACAGGATTTAATTTGCCCAATTCAAATCATAAATCAGCAGCAGAATCTGGAAAAAAAAAAAATCACTAAGTCTGACTTCCACTCTTGACTGTTAGCTACACAAAATGCACCAAACAAACAACTGCCTAACTTTAGACCCTATTTATAAAAAAGTCATGAGGTTGGTGCGCCAGCATTTTCCATACTTGATGGGAAGGTAATAGTAGTGATTGTGAAGCTGAGGCTTCATTCAGGAGGTGCCCAAAGCAGAGAAGGGATCCAAGAGGAAAGCCCCAGACTGGGATCTGCCCCCAGTGCCCTTCCCTGCCTGCTGGTCTGGCTCTTGGCGTTAACCCCGCAGTCGACAGTGGATATAGTTGTTCTGGTTCCAGGTATTTCTGCTTAAAGCCAGTGAGGTCGAGGGAGACCTTTATCCTAGAAAACTCTCAGAAAAGGGTTACGATCCTAACACCTGTACAGTTTCACCCTTTAGTCAAATGCTGTAGTCAGCAGTCTACACATCAATTGAATCAGATTTCCTATTTTTATTCTAGAAAGAGGCAATAGGAGGGCAGGACTCCGACGTAAAAACATATGCTAAGATATCTCTACTCAGCAGGAGGAACTTCAGCTAATGTTATCCCTTGGAGTTATGCTGAGCTCCTGATTTAAGTGTTCAATGCATGATAAGGTTCCTGTAGTGACACTCTGCAAAAGAGCGACTTGGCTTAGAAATGGTGCAGAGAGTGACACGGATGTTCAAGCAAGCCGGGTGGCTCGGGGACACGGCAGCATCCTCCTGGAAATGACCTGCCCATGCTCCCTGAGAGCATTTCTCCTGCAAACAGACTACATGCTAATTTCTCAATACGCCCTCAATTTCCACTGTATAATAGCATTAATGACCTTGACAGAAAGCATTTCCTGGGGATTAATAACCATTTGAGGTTTAATGACCTGAGGCTATGCCTCAGGCCATCAACTCCTCCAAGCTGCTCATTAAATCCTTAGGGTACACAGTCTGTTTCAATCACTCCTGCTTAAGCATTTGTTCAGTGTCACCTAATAACAATATTCTCCCTGAGGTATTTCCTCTTCAGAGACGCTGATGTTGGAAATGTGTTTGTCCTCAAGTCTTTTGGGAAAAGAACTCATCGTTAATTTTTTAGGTGACTGTGTATTACAAGTCAAAGCATTTACTCAGGCTGTCACTGAGTTTCTGCTGTGATGAACACGGTAAAAATGAGATAGTTAAATTCATAAATTGCACCTTGAAATATAAAATATTTGGTTTAGTTACTTACAATCTCATAATCTAAACCAAGAGCCAGGAGCATACCACCCCCCCCAACACTGGTGGTTCAGCCAGAGGTAATTTATTTGAGAGGTGATATGGGACAGGTTACCACTTCCTAGCAAACAGTGGCTTCGTACTAGCTCTAAAGGATACCCCAAATTCAGATCTGTGCAGAAGGAACAATATAATAGAGAGCCCATCTGCTTGTTGGAGGAGAAATGCCATTGCTAGGCCGATTTCTTACCAATGAAGTCATAAGTCAAAGATGGTGTATTGTCCTGTGTTATGGTACATACTTCTGAAGGGTGAACTTCTTTTTCTGTTGAAGAATTTTCTTTTAAGGGAACGTTCTTCCCACATCCAGATGGCATCAAGTACAATTGGATCTTAGTTAAATCTGCTGCTGTGGTGTTACATTGTGTTCCCTGTTTATTTGTGTAATAGTACGGCGCGGCATGCCAAATAGGCATGGCACAAACAAATTGCTATTAGAAGTTTCTTCCCAAAGTTTCTACACTGAAAGAGAAGAAAAGCGCAGGGAAGAAGGCAATCGACAACAGTAGTAGGAAACCGATACAGTGAGCACGGGGCAGAGTTACGTATCTACAAGTCAGTTATATTGTCCTCACATCATTTTTAAGAATCCTCTGGTGAGGATTTGCCAGCGTCACGTTTGCACATTAGTCTCCGTTGTGCACTGAGCAACCAGGTAACTTGCGACATCTAAGGAGAGCTAGGAACAGTGCTCTTCTTAGGGCACTGGGAAGTGGAGATGCTTCCCTCCCTGGGAGGTCTGGGAAGACCTGCCCTCAACCTGGCTTTAACTTAGAATGAGCTATGCTGACCCTGTACTTTGAGCGAACCTCTTTGTCCAAAGATAGCTTGCATTTTTATGGAAAGAAAAGCATTTTTCTGGCAAATTCTAAAAATTAGGAGTACTTGGAGTTGTTTATAAGCTTAAGATACATAAAGAAAACCTGAAAAACAAGAATGTATAGTATAAACTGCGGGGAAAATCTCGGTAAGTGTAGCTTAGTGCTGGTAAGTGAGAGAGAGAGAGAGAGAGAGAGATCCTATGGAAACTAGCGGGTGAATTGATCACTAAGACATAGTTGGGGTGAACAACTCAAGTACTTGCTTCCTTGCTTGTGTTTGAGATTAGTGCATTCTGAGGTCAGGTAACTGATTCAATGACATGCTTTGGGTGGGAAATACATTCTGTTTGTGGTAAACACTGAGCATCTGCACAGGAATGCGCCTACAGAAATCTCAAATCCCTTTGCAAACACAGATACAGCTCATAGAATAGACTCATAGAATCATTATGGTTGGA
>NW_009595822.1:0-4387 GCF_000690535.1 Cariama cristata
CCTCCAGAGAGGCCGCGGGCCCCGGCGGAGCGCCGGGATCAGCTGCTGTACTGAGCTTTCGCCTCGGTGTTGTTACTGTTTTAATCAGATGGCTAATGATTCCCGCCAGTTAAGGCTGAAAAGGCTGTAGAGCAGACCTAGGAAAATACGAATGCTGCTCTCCTTGTGTAAACTGCATGAAAATAATGTCTGTAGATTTCTATTTACTTGTCTGTTCTCACTTGTGTTAGTGGCATGGAGTTAGAGCTCTGCTTCGCTATAGATGGTGTTTGGTTTGTTTGGTTTGTTTTTTTTTTTTTCTTTTTTTTTTTTTTTTTTTTCCTGAGCGTTATAATCAGCGTGTTGTCAGCCCTTAAATTACAGACTCTGTCCTGGCTCTTTAAAGTGTGAAATTGAATTAGCCCGTTCCTGCTTTCTGACTGTAATCTGGTTTGCGTTCTTGTGGCTAACTGAACGTAGAAGAAAGGCTTATCACACGTGCTTGAGTATAGCCTGAACTTACTCTCTTATTTTTAGGTAGTGTCCTGCTTTCTTTTACGTGGCTTATCTGCATCTGGCTTGTCACAAAGCTTCAAAACCTGTTGCAATCCTAATGTTGCCATGTGGGAAATCTCTGTAAGGTGAGAGCAGTAGGTCAGTGTGGGTCATGGAGTGGAGGGACAAGGGTGTCTTCTCTGGAGGGAGCAGGGCTCTCTCCTTGCTTCCCGCTGCAGGAACCGGGGAGCCCGCGGGGACAGGGGCCTGAAAACAGCCTGGTCCCATGCAAGCCCTGTGCAAATTCCTGATGCAGATCTCTGCTGGTTACGCAGCGCTGTTTATTGTTGGTGAGAAAACCACATACAAAGAGCTCGGCTCACTTTGTCCATATAAATTCTGATTCATAGCTATTCAGCCCATGAAGCTACGGCAACTTTTGAAGTTGTTTTGAAGCACAGACATATTCTGGATCGCTTTTTGTCTTCTTGTATATCTTCCCGTTGCTTTTGGGGGCTGCTGTGGTTTCAGTTATGTATGAGGGGCTGCAGGGAGAATGGACAAACTTCCTGTGAAGAAGGAAAAGAGAAGGATTTTTAATTTTGAAGTAAAACATCTTAAGTATAGGAAAAGCAAGAAGAATTGCTATATTAGCTCTGTTAAGGATTTAAAGTAAATAGTCTCTTATTTTTTGAGAAGCTGAGAAAAAGGCCAAAACTCATCAGACTTGTCCCAAAGAACCTCAGTGGGATCTGAAAAGCCCTGAAAACAAACCCAACACGTCAATGTCTGTCAGCGTTATTGATCTGCGGTTACTGAAAGTCTCTAATGAGAAATACTTTTCTTTGCTCATATTTGGAAGCATTTTAGGATCTTTTTATTTGAATGTGTAATTTGAGTGCTTCAAGAAAGATGGGTCTTGTTCTCAGTTGCACAGGTAGCTTTTTCTATCTAAGTATCTGCAAATTCATTTCTCTGTTTCTTCCCCTTGCCTAACAATTGATACTTGTGTAAAATAAAAGTAAATTTGTATATATTTTGTACCTTATGTCAGGTCTCTTTCCCCTCCCTCCCTCTCTCCCTGTACTTTCCTGAATTAGGAAATCTTAAAAACATGTAAGTGACTTGAAAGATTTTGGGCTCTGAAATATCAAATGAGAAATAGGAATTTTGTCTTCTGTTTTCCTTATAGTCCTGCCTTAAAACAGCAGCAAAAAACCAGCTCTGTCACTTAATTGAAGGGATAGCCTCCGAGAGCTTTACTTTTCACCTTCTCGCTAGATAATTGTTACAGAGACACCAACTCCTGCTTCAAAGCTTCTCTTGATTTACATAATCTTGGTGTAGATATTTCCTTGTAAGATGACCGGGACTTTTTGAAACATTGTGGCAACTCTATTTCATGTGTAGTTTGGTATTTTGTTTGTTTGGGTTTTTTATGGTTGTTATTTTTACGTTGCTTGCTGCAAAAATATAAGCTGTGAAAGTGCTGGTTAAGAGTACTATGAAAGTTAGTAGGTAAAAAGTTAATAGTCTTTGTTGCTTTGAGGGAAAGGAAGGTGTCAGCTTGGTTTTAATTTTTTCAGACCACTTAGTTCCTCTTAACTAATTAGTTGGGCCACTTTACTATCTGGTGACATAAACCTACTTTTGTGACTGTATGCGGTTTTCTAGAAGAAAACAAGAAAATACTGAAATGTCCTGTGTGCGCACACTGAGAACAGGGAGCAGGTTTTGCTTTAGATGTGATTAAACAAATCCATGTCCCTACTGACCAGGGTTCATTCTGGCAGGAATTTCCCCTCGAATTCATCTGTATTGTATCTCTTTCATCTGTATTCACCTCCATTTTCACTTTGCCCAGGTATTCAGAGTAAGAAAGCTAAGATATTATGTGCCTTTTTAATTAGTGTCGTGTGCATGCTTACCCAATTTATTTGATCCCTAAGATATTCAGCATTCATGAACAGGAATCCTTTTTGACAAACAATTTTTACTTACAAAACTTCAAATTAAATGGTGTGGTGTTTGGCTCGAGTTGTCGCTCTCTTTATAAATTGAATTCTTGGTTCTGTTGGTGGTGTGCCCATAAGTGGGCAAGTCTAACAGTTGTTGCAGAGGCTCTTTATAAAATAGTTCGGCTGGGTTGTCTTGCATGCTGTTTGGCGTCCTGTTTGAGGGGTTCGTCTTTTCTGCTGGAAATATCACTCGTGAGGCAACCTGCTGGCAGCATGTTGGTCCTGTGGATGGTTCTTTTGCGTGATGGTTGCTTGGGCATTTGGGTATTGTGTGTTGTGGTTTTTTTAAAATCTGTAGCCTTATCGTACTCTCT
The DNA here is from genome assembly GCF_000690535.1 of Cariama cristata. NCBI lineage: Eukaryota > Metazoa > Chordata > Aves > Cariamiformes > Cariamidae > Cariama > Cariama cristata. Next base: position 2,807 of record NW_009595822.1, read on the forward strand.
TGGGACAAAATATACATAATGAAGTCTTTTATTCAAACATCAGCAAGGGGGTCCTACAGCTGGCCTATAGATACTTTGCTCTAGTTGGGAGGAGGTTTCATTTCAGACTTGGGTTTACATAGCTGTGGGCTGCTGCTGGATTGGGCTGGCCTGTTTTTTCATCCTTGGCAACATCCTTCCATTATCAGGATTGTACTTCCAGTATCAGGTCAAGTGATTGTGCAAGGTGTGTTGGATCAGCCACTTGAAACCCTTGTGTCCAAGTAGATTTCCATCATGTGCTTTCCTGATGAAGTGATGGAAATGGTAAGAATTCAATCACAGATTAAGAATTTAAAGCAGGGTCAATGGGGTAACTTCTCTGGGTGGTATAAATGGGCTTTTGCCAAGACCCTGGTCTCTGCACATTTATGCCTGTGTCCAATTTAAACATGTCCAGTGCTTCAGTTGGTATGTGGCATTGGTATATAAAATTAAATTATGGGTTTGATGGGGGGTTTTTTGTTTGTGTTGTGGTTTTTTTTTTTGTGCACATTTATGCCTGTGTCCGATTTAAACAAGTCCAGTGCTTCAGTTGGTATGTGACATTGGTATATAAAATTAAATTGTGGGTTTGATGAGGGGTTTTTTGTTTGTTTTTGGTTGTTTTTTTTTTTTTTGTCCCTGCATTGTTGGATCTCAGATGAGATCTTCTCAAGCTGAAGTATAGAGGAACATGCACATCAAGCAAAGTAACAGTAAAGTTTTCAAGTAGACTAAGCCTGATAGAACACACTCTCTATTTGGAGGATATTTTATAGCATCTTGGCAGGACTCATAGACCCTAGGTTGTAGTTTGTAAAGTGTGATTCGCTGCTTTGTTACATACTCTGAACAATGCTAGGAATGTTTGGGTGCCATTTGGGTTCCCAAACCTTGTGTGCAGGGGATGACATCATATGAGGTGAAGTTTTGCAAGTGTTTTCCTGCTACTTAGTGTAGTGCCTAGTTTTCCTCTGTGTCTTGGGTGTGTTCTTGACTCATATTCCTCAGCCCTTTTCTGAGTGGCAATTATTGGGAGCTTTTTGAAAAAAGCAAAAATAAGTCACTTTCAACTTTGTATTTACCAGAGAGCAACCGGAGTTCTTCACTGCTTTGTTCATTTACCAGCCTTGCTGTGTCACCCCATCTTTCTGCTGCTGTAGATTAAGTTCTGCTTTTCTTCTGAAGGTGCTTGCCTTCCCCTGCCCCCCAAAGCTGCTTTTTGAACCAATACTGATTCCCTTCACAAGAAAATACCTTCCACATCACTTCCATATGAATTTTTCAGATTTTCTTAATATAATTTTTCTGAAACAGTATAAAGGCAGAATTTAAAACAAGTCTTCAAGAAAAATTATATTAGCATGCTTTAATTTGCCTCTCCCCTTAAGTGTAGGCGCTCACCTTTTAAGTTCAAACAGCTCCCTGATATGCTATTAAAAGATTAACTCTTTACTCCACCCTGTTCTGTATACTTCTAACGCTGGGTGGGAATTGAAGAAACTCCAACACAAAAGCTGTTAAAGCTTCATAAAAGTTATCTAGGGGAGTGTGGAAGTG
>NW_009595823.1:0-331 GCF_000690535.1 Cariama cristata
GAGACATGCTGCCGGCTCCGTGGCCTTTCCTTCTCGTCTAAATCTCCTTTCCAGTTGTATTTTCTCCTTCACTACCCCGTTTCCCCTCCAGAGAAGGGCATCAGCCACCGTGTCCCCACTCTGCCGGCTCCTGCTCCGAAGGGCTCCCGGGGCCGTCTCAGGCAGTGAAGACACGGCAATAAAAGACTGCAAAAACCAGGAAAATGTCTTTTTTCCCCGACTTATTTTCACACCCGTCACCAAAAATCCCAAGGAACTGGAAACAAAGCCCAAGCAGTCCTGCACATGACCACGGTGAGGGGGTTCGAGTCCGCCCTCGGCTGCAGGAGGG
>NW_009595823.1:344-2684 GCF_000690535.1 Cariama cristata
GCCACCGTCACGCGTCCATTCTGCCGGCGAAGCCTTTCTTCCCTAAATTCCTGCTTGCCCAGGAAGGCAGGACAAAGCCTGAGCTGCTGCGACAACACCCGGGAACAAGTATTATTATGTGGTGTGACAATGTTTGATGAATTCATATGTGCCTAGGGGAAGGGACTAAGTAGGTGAATAAAGTGAGAATATTCTCTGTGACAATCAATACCCCTTCAATTGAACCGTCTCCGCAGATGTGACATTTTGATTTTTCTTCTTTGGACATACTAACTGGATTTATGTCCTCTTAAAGTGGAAACAGCAGGGAGCGAAGTGCCGGCAGCGGGCTGGCGCGGCGTGGGCAGGGCTGTGGGGTGGGGTGGGGTGATGGGTTGGGGTGAGACGTTGGGTTGGTGGGTTGGAGTGATGGGCCAAGGTGATGGGTTGGGTGAACTGGGATTATGGAACCAGGGCAATGGACTGGGATGATGGGTTGGAGTGACGGCGCCCTGGCAATGGGTTGGGGTGATGAATTGGGTTAATGAGTTGGAGTGATGGGGCTCGGGTGATGGTTTGGATGGAGCCAGGGCAATGGCTTGGCGTGATGGAGACGGGGCAATGGACTTGGGGGCAGTGGGGTTGCGGTGATGGGTTGAGGTGGTGGAGGTGCTGCAATGGTACATGCAGGCACGTCTGTGCCAGGATGGGGAGGTGCCAGGGCCACCGTCTGGAGTTGCAGCTGGTGAAAGGGAAAGACAGAGCGGGGTGAGCTGAGTGCAGGGAAGGGGGAACCCCACGTCTGGGACCTGCGGGGGACAGGAGTTATTTGTAGGCTCCCCATGGGTCCCTCCAGCCACCAGCCTGGGACCCAGACAGCCTGACGCTCGGTCCGTCAGCTTCCACCCCGCCAGGGTTTGTGGCATCTTCGTTGCCAAGATGCCACCGAAAGGGAAAGACAGAGCGGGGTGAGCTGAGTGCAGGGAAGGGGGAACCCCACGTCTGGGACCTGCGGGGGACAGGAGTTATTTGTAGGCTCCCCATGGGTCCCTCCAGCCACCAGCCTGGGACCCAGACAGCCTGACGCTCGGTCCGTCAGCTTCCACCCCGCCAGGGTTTGTGGCATCTTCGTTGCCAAGATGCCACCACGGCACCCACCAGTTACACTTGCCGTGTCTCCGGGATTCCCGTCACATCCCCCGGCCCCGGAGCTAATGACTCATCCCCAGCACGGCCATTTGTTTGTGCTGGTTTCAGACAGACTAATGTTTTTAATGGCACATAATCATTTTTCAGAAGTCATTTGATGCTACTAATCATCGCTGTGATATGCCACGACGGGATGTGTAATGACATGCTGAACAGGAAAAATGGCACTCGGATACTTGGTTCTTCCCGGTGTAATCTGTATTTTACCACATCCCTCTGCCTAATGATACTTATAGCTGTTAATAAATGACTACTTAGGCACTTTCTTTTTTCTTCAGCGGGTGATAAAATAATTTTGGCTTAAAATATAAGAATGGGAAAGGGAAGTGGTGGCTCCAGCGTTTCCCTGGCCGCTGGAAGGGAGCGTGCGGGAAGCGAGCGGTGCCAGGGCTCACATGGTGGCAAGTTCGTAGAAGACAGCTTTTCCTGCTTGTAACTTTTTAGACACTTGGTTAAATTAACCTGTGTTTAAAAAAAAACAACTTAAAATAAAACATTTTTAAATGAAATTTTATCGCTGCAGTAAAAGGATCCTCCTGGCCCGGTGCCCAACGTCTTCAGGATGAATTAGCGTGTAGTTCCTCGTGCTTTAACTCATTTTATCGCTTAATTAAAGGGAAGCTGGCAAATTTTTTTAAAAATATGCTTTTTCTTAAACAACACTTTTCCTTCCCTGGGCTGATAAAAGCCAGCGATCGTGGAAAGGGAGTGAACTTGGAGCGTGGAGCGTGCCCTTTGCAGCAGGAGCTCGCTTCCGTGGTTGCTCTTCGAAGGCTGCCAGATGCCACCGTGGAGGGAAGAGCCCAGGCTCAAGGAGGGTCCAGCAGCTCTGAGCTGTGGAGGAAGAGGAGGAGGATGGGGATGGAGGACTGTGGCCCACTGGGACCCCTCCGTGGGCCCTGGGGTGCAGGGCTGTGGGGTGCAGCACCCTGCTTTCCCCCCGAGGCGCTGGCTGCCGTGGAACGAGCTTGGCTCCTTCCTCCCCGTCAGCACCAGGTCGCACATCTCTGCCCAGACTTGTGAGGAAGAAAAATTGCTTTTGCTTACATTTTTAATCTGTGTGTAATTACCCGCTGGGCTCCCCAGGAGAATGCTAACCAGTGACACAGCCTCCTCGCTGGGCAGCCCGGCGCCTGCAGCCCTCCGGCATGG
>NW_009595824.1:0-6800 GCF_000690535.1 Cariama cristata
AACCAAACCATTCTGTGATTCTATGAAGTAGCTTTCACATGGATTTACTGCAATACTGTATGCATGGAGTGTATGTTGTCCTTTGATCTGAGCCCACAATTCCACATGTTCCCAAGGGCACAGGAAACTTTGAAGGAGATGTGAACAAAGACCACAAAACAACCCAGTTTCTATAGGACCTACCCAATGTGTCTGTTAAAAACCAGGCTGTCCCATTGCTGAAGATGTGTAACATGAGTTCATGTGTACTTAATAAAGGTATCATTTGTAATCACCTTAAGGGCCATGAATTGTTATTTCTGGGTAATCAGAAGCCTCTTCCTTCTCAGGACTTTTCACAGGCTTCCTACGAGGTCTGACGTTAAAAGGACAAGCTTGCCAAAAAAAGTCTGCTGGACTTGGAGCAAAATGGGAAACAACAGCTAGCAGATAAAGTCAAGTCAATCTTGTTCCCTTCCCACACTCAGCAACAGCCAAAGTGAAGGTGATCTCATGGAGAGAAACGCAATTACTCCATTCCCTGTTAACGCAACCCTTGCTTTGCAAGCAGGGCTATGCAGGGAACGCAGGAGTCCCTGGGCACGTACCCAAAGGACTTCAGATCACCTGTCCACTGAGCATCCCCTCATGGGCAAATATATTCTGTAGCATTATCACAACTGCCTGAAAGTCTTTGGTCTCAGGCCTGTTGCATGGGGGAAGCTGCTTTTCTGTGCTTTCTTTTCATCTTGGGCGTTGGAGAATGATCCTGCAAGCATGTACCTTAGGAGAGTACTACCGATAGCTGCTGTTGCCAGCCGGCTGCCTACGATAATATCAGCATTTGGAAAGAGTCTTCCAAGATTTCTAACGACCAATAAGTCACTGGGGATATAACAGAATAATACGTTTTCTTCTGGCGTCAAATAAATGCTTTATTGCACCCTATTCGGTTGAGGAGGGCGGGGAAGAGAAGGGATTGGAAGTCAGAATACTTTAAGCATCCCACAGCCCCCTGAAATACTTAGCTTCCTCCAAATACTCTGATCCCACCATAGATTATTCATATTCTCTTTTTCTATTAGAACCAACCCTTTCTGAAGTACAAAGGAAGCCTCTTTGAGACATGCATCCATATATTCCAGAATATCAATTAGTCATTTGTGAGCTATCCAAATGTAGGAATACTATTTTTCCCAGGGCATGAATTTGTACAGAACCATAGGAAATTTTATTTAAAGCCCAATCTAATGATTACACAATCAAATGACAGCACTTGCATGGTTCTTTTAGGAGACGTAGCAATGAAGTATTTGCATAAACACACTAAAGTGCTATTTGAATAAATGCGCAGCAACTAGATTGCCAAGTCAAGTAAATGCCTCAGCACTGCAGTGCGCAAAGCCAGAACATAAGTCAGCAAGTTCTTTCTTTTTCGTACTTTAACAAATTTCACTTTCACGTGGGATTTCGCTGTTACTACCTCACTGCGAGTCATGCAGCAGGACTGCAGGCCTCCATGCCTCTTCTCCTGCTACCGTGGAGGAGAGAAGGATCGACTGGAGTATTAACCTTGAAGCAACAAAAACCAAACACCAACTCAGTGAAGAAGGTCAGAGGTTCTTTATGGCCTCTTTCTGCTCTGACAGTAAGGTTATCATCCTGGACTCATAACATCACTTAGGGGTAATGAGACAGTATCCACGTAGCAGGCAAGGGCATATTAACAAAACGCATTAGTGGTGATATTAATAGCATATTGGGACATGAACCTAGGAACCCACTCCTTCTAGCAGTTTTAAGCACACAGAAGACTCCGAAAGCCGCAGTCTTCATCAGCATACTTCATATGAAACATCAGCATTGGTTTTGATCTTCCATTGTCTGAATTCGGGGACCTATTGAAAAAAATTGCACTCCCCCATATAATGCTGCTCTTGTAGAAATCAGCAAAACAGCCCAAGTATATATTTCGTTAATAGAAAGGAAAAGGACCATCAGCACTCTCCAGCAATCCACCTAAGGCAGAACTTGCTTCCATCGGTTGGAAGGAGTCCAGTCCCTCACTCTTCTAAGTTACTTGGCATAGCCCAATTGCTTACCCCTGCTCCCTCTAAAGCAATTTCTTTTTTTTTCCTCTCTCTCTCCTCCTCTGTTCTATAATACAAATTAGATACGCATCTGGTTCAGTAAAAACAGCTTCTGCCTTGGGGCAGAGGTACGAATAAGATAACCTCTTGAGATCTCCACTAACTCTGTTTTCCAACATCTCATGAGCAATGAGAACTGGATGACATTTGTGGTATTTGGCAGTCCTCGAAGCTATCAGATGAATAAGTATGTGTTTATATTTCAAAAGAAAGAAGTATTGTGCTGTTTGGGATATGTTGTGGCACAGAGGATTCTGCGCATTTAAAGGTTTTATTCGAAGAGACTACTGGATGGCATGCTTTAATTCTTTCAAGTAATAAATTACTCTGGTACGGTCTAATTTGACAGTTCTTCTGGAGGAAGTGAGGTGCCACCTATTCTAAAACACATTTATCTGACACTGTTACATAAAGGCTGCTATAATTAAAGAGAGTGTGAAGACTTCATTGTCACTTTCTCTTGGTTTAAAGCACCTACAACGAGAGAGGTAACTGGGCTACATTTGTAGGTATCCTCTATATTTAACTAGTTGTGAAATTTCTCCTTCCCGCAGGCACTATGGAGGTTTGCAGGAACCTGCGCTGTGGGGAACTCGGAACCATAGCTACAGCCTTCCAGAGAGTTTTTTGATGAAGAGGAGTAGATGATCTCCACCTCCCAAGGCAGATATGAATGTGCTCTGAGGTTTTAATAACTCAAGCCAACTCTAATTGTGGCTTCCACCGGTGCACAGTATTGAGTGAAGCAAAGCCAAAATTACCTGCAAAATGTTGCAAGCCATAGCCCATGGCCATACCACTGTATTAACATGGGTCTCCCTTTTAAAGACTTGGAACCTGAAGTACCTACACTGATAGGTGAGCAGCTGAGCAGTCGTGGTGTTATTCGCAGACACTGAACACGGAGATCTTCCCCCAGCAAAACTCCCATCGATCAGCAGCTCTCAGCATCCCGCAGGCTGCTACTGGCTCAAGGTCCAAAATACCAAGTCGCGCTACAGGCATCAACCCGAAAAGATAGAGTGGTTTTATGGCTGGAACTGGGACATATTTCTTTATTGGAAGGAAGATAGGGGGTTTCTGGTTTTAGTGAAGATATAAATTTTTTATCGTCCATGCCAAAAACCACCCGGGCCAAAGGATTAAGCATTTGTTTTATTTCTTATTTTCAGCTCCTCTTCTTTTCTTATGAATGTTAATCAATCTGCTTAACTGCCGTAAGTGCTGATGCTGAGTGTTGCTGTATACCACTTTAGACTGCAACTGATGAAATGATGGGAAACTATCAATAAAAGCCAATTACAAAGTTTCTGGGAAGCGGGTGTTATTTTACCCAAGCAGTGAAAGTCACCACTGCATTCTGCAAAGCCTCATCAGTACTGAAACGCATGCAGAAACGCACGCGAGAGCAACCTGGGGCTGGGGAAAGCAAAGTTGCAGGGAGCCTGTAATGGGGGAAGAGCACTGCCAGCGTACGGCCGTGGTGAACGGGAATGCCAGGTACATCACATCCAACCACAGCTGTTTGTTTAACCTGGTTAATCAACTCTGCATACGGATCATCTCCAGATCTTCAGCATCATCTGATACCCATTATAACAAAAGAGTGTATTAGCTGGTGGCAGTAACACACTGCTGTCCTAGGTGCGTTCATCAAAATCCCACACTTGTGAGATGGAGGATGTCACAGAGGCTACAGAGCACTAAACAGAAAGATTTTGCAATCTCATAAAAGACATACGGCCCAGAAAGCTCCTGGTCAGTGTTAACTTCCCAGATACATTCAAATATTTGTAGTTTTATCAGTAAACATTCATAAAAAGGTTACTTGAAATATATTTTTGATAAATTACAACTATCAGGTAATAGCTCTTCAGAGAAAACAAAGCCTTGACTGAGCAGTTGGAGCTGGACAAAGATGACCACGCTAGCTAAAATGAAATGCCAGCTTCTGTAAAAAACATGATCTCACTGGAGATTTTTTTTTCTTTATATAACCTAGTAAAACTACAATTTCTATTTTTTATTTAGGGTAAGTTAGACTAGGACAAAGGGTGTCTTAAAAGGAGTCAGACAAAGAGTTTTGAAGTCCTAGTGCTAAGAAGAATTTGTTGTTCTTGATAAGAGGTTAAAGGAAGAAGTAAATAAATAAAACTAGGCAAACAGTGACACAAACTTATCTATAGTTTGCTGCTTCTCCTTGGGATTTTACAGGGCCTGATTAGCCTGTTGATTTTACTGCATTTTTGTATGCTTTATAATCCAATTACCATATACTGCAACACAGCACTTTGAATTTCATGGCAAGCGACAATAGGAAACTCTTCAGTTCATTTCAGTAGATTTCCATGACACCCGTCCAAGTGGAGAAACTGATCCAGAAACAACAGGTCGGTGAATGAGGAACCACTTATCCAACCTGATTTCTTTTAGTGAGGATAGCTGGGAATTGAGTTGAGAAAAACAAAGATTCAAGGATTTGGCTCTACGTATTTAAGTAAGTCGAGTTCTTGCCCATAAAGTCTCTGGGAGACCTTTTCTCATCTACCTGATGAAGCCGTGACTTCATGCTATTCTCACCATCCAGAAGCAGAACACAAAATCTGTGTAAAAAAATCCTGAAAAGGCTGACTGCTCATCATCATTATGGGACTCTCCTGGAACAGATAAGCCAGTAAAAGAATCTTAAAACATATTTCTAATGTGTCTCCCTTTGAGAGGTTCACTCCCTTCCATTGGTAATTCTTCCTCCTTCTTGAAGGAAACAAACGGCACCCTTTCTAGGAGGAGGACTAAGGGCAAGCTCGCCAACAGCCCCTTGGTGCTAGGAGGGATGGCTCAAAACAGACACCGAACAGCCAAAACGTCACCCCTCTGCAGGCTACTCTCGCTGCAGGGAGACCTCATGCCAGGTGGGGTCTGCACCAGCAGATCCAGGTACAGCCGTGACTTGGGACAGGACAGGAGTTCAGGGATCGCCGGGCATCGCCATCCTCTAGCAAGGTCAGGTGGGAATCTAGGCTGCATTGAGTCATCTGTGCTGTGCTCGGGGTGATAAAACACCTGCAATGCTCACTTAATTCATTCAGCATCTCAAAATACTCCACATGCCAGCAGCACTGTATGAGTCCTTTTACAAATCTGAGGCAGTTAGAAACAACTAAAAATACCTTCTGCCTTTTCCTTACAAAAGAGAACAATCGTAATTATAAAAATCCTTGCAGCAGCAGAGCCCATCTTCACGCTACAGGTATGAAAAGCCCTATGTGTAAAAGGGGTTTGAGGCATGAGGAGCTACTAAAACATCATAGAATAGAATCTGTTTCACAGCTTTTAGGCAAAGATGTTTGAACCCATTGGTAAACCTTCAAAACTCCCAGTGTGAAATGATGCACCAATGCACATGATGTTAGGATGTAATTCTGTGAAAGCTCAGGTATGGTTCAGAAGCTTGATGAGATCAGGTAATTTCTTGATGCTCTGAACACTCATACGAATACAAACAGTTTTTTCCTCCGACTCTCTCATGCAGTTGTTAGACGTGTGTTTTCCCTAATCTCTCAAACCCTGCAGTCATGCATAAAAAAAGAACAGAATGATTAGCTTATTCCGGCCTTTGACAACATCCTTACAGAGACTACTTAAAAAAAAACCCCAAACCCTAAATAGACTGCTGAGAGGAAAGTTCTGTCCTAGATCTAAAACTGCCTATGAGACAGGAAACAAAATGAAGAAATAAACGGAGACGGATCGATATTTAGGGTCTAATATTTGCTATGGTCCAAAAAAAAGTGTCCGTTACAATAGCAATGCTCTCACATGAAATGAAGTCATTTGAGAGCAAGCATGGAAATATTCAGCTTGAACAGCTAAGCTTGACAGAGTTACAAGCAGAAAACAGAATATTATAATTGGAACTGTTGAGAATAATAAATAATGGCAACTCTGCCATCCCTGCCTATAATCATTATGAGCAATAGAGAAGCAGATCAGAACCCCATGTTCTCAGAATTTAATTCAATATCCAGATGAGGGAGTACAGAATTAAAAGGTGATAAAAATAAAAATTTATAAAAGGACATATTTATCCAAACTGTAGAAAGATTCCAGACTATTAAAATAAATGATGGAATCAAAAACTTGTAAGCTTATCCTTAAAAAAAAAGGAAGTGGACACTTACTCGAATACTACAACTACTGTAGCTCTATGCGTTCTGCTTAGCAAAATTTGAAGGGGTATAGGCAAGCTTTGCTTCCAGCCTTGATCCTTTGGCAGGGACAGGCTTAGGAAGAGACCTGATGCTGTTGACAGCTTATTCTGTAGGTGTTTTCCACTGCATTTCATTCTGCAAAAGTAACTGCCATTAGCTGCTGTGATGGGCAGAATACTAGATTAGACTCACATGCACTCTATTCAAATATGGTAGTTATTACTTTCTACAACACTGAGCCCTGTGCAGCCAAAGGTAACCCAACCTTTTAGATCTAGACCAGAAATTTATAAACATTATTTTCAGACACATTAGTGCACTGATGAAAAACTGGTTTTATTCCAGTTCAGACTAGAAATAAAATTATGACTTGAACCCTCATTACTGCTGTTAAATATTATACTACATTAAAACATATCAAATGTCTTAGTAGCGAATATTGCTGCCACCTCTTGGTTCC
>NW_009595824.1:6831-14162 GCF_000690535.1 Cariama cristata
ATAAAAATAGCAGAATAAGATTACTGAGTAGTGTTCTGCAGAGGGAGCGTACGTAAGAGGAGCTGTCATTAATCTCCAACGTGACTTGTACAGTCAGAAAGTTGGCCCTTGGAAAGCTGTGATTTTAGGGTGGCTTTCCAAACCTAGCTGGTACTGGGATACTCTGAAGTCACTGCCGTTGACCTGACTGAAGTAGAATTGGCTAGACATGGAGCAAATCTGGAGGGAAAAATGTCACATTTTGGTTTTACTAGTTTATGATTCAAATTCTCCTTGGACTGCATCAATGAATGCAGCTCCTTCACATTTGGAGATTGAATCTGGAAACACGGCCCCATGACGAGCCATGGTGGTACGCTGCTGTACCCAACGGCTGTTTCACCCAGGAAGCAAGAGAGGACTCGTTCAGGAGTTCAGAGTAGACAGTGATCGAGTTTGACCTCCTGTAAGTCACAGACCGAAGAATTTCACCTACACACCACAGCCCTTAACTGAGACCTACAAATGCATGTTAGGAAAAATAATGTATACTAGGTGAACAGAAGTTCCGAGGAAGGCAGTTGGTCTCAATTTGGAACCATCGAGAAAAGGAGAGTCCACAGCTTCCCTTTGCTCCAGAGGTTAATGACCCTCACCATTAAAATCCAGCTGACAGCTACCATTAGGAAGCTCAGCTCCGAGATTTTTCTCCTCTGATTTTTGGGAACGGTTGCCTTCATTCACTTTAAAGTACCCAAGCAAAGGTTAGTTATCTCCTTAATATAACACAGGCAGTTCACGAGTAAAAATGCCACTGAAACTTCCTCTATTTCTCTAATTATTTGAACAAACAGACAAGATCTGGAGCATTAAAATGGCACTTTCTTGCTTTAACAAAAGACGTGTTTCTGAGAAACATAATGCATGTCTTATGCTCACCTTTGTGAGATGGCTTCTGGCCCTGTTTTTCTCACCAGCCATGTGTTTAATGTACGCTTAACTTTACTTTCCTTCAGACTGCATTTTTGCCGCTGATCAGCATTTTATTTTCTGCCCACATTCACAACCTGCCAAGATCCCTTTCGATTAGTCCTCTGTCCTGACAGGTAGCGTGACCGCGGCTGGCCAATGAACAGGAGGATTTCAAGATAATAACGAGAAGTTTTTACCAAAAACCTGAAAAGCCCATCGGTTTCACTGGACGCAGGTCCGGACTCCTCAGGTCTCTGGTTCACACAGGCAGTGCTCCCAGACCCGAGGTCCGCTCAAGGTACCCACGGTGTGGTCCAACGCCCAGTGCCCGACCTGCGGAGCCTTCAGAGTCCCCAGGCTTGGGGCAAAACAGGAGTGTGGTGGAAGGGTGCAGCCAGCCCCACCAAGGGACCACAGCTGCACCGAGTCCCAAACCACAGAGCAGTCCTCCTGAGGATGCTCTGGGGCTGTGGCTTTTCTACAGCACAAGGAAGCACTTCCCAGTTCCTGGTCCCAGCTCTGTTTCCTACCCTCAGGTCAACTTCACATCAAAATGAAATCCACTCCGACATCCCCCTGTACTTGGCACTGGTGAGGCCGCACCTCGAGTGCTGTGTCCAGTTCTGGGCCCCTCACCACAAGAAGGACCTTGAGGTGCTGGAGCGAGTCCAGAGAAGGGCAACGAAGGTGGTGAAGGGCCTGGAGCACAAGTCTGATGGGGAGCGGCTGAGGGAGCTGGGGGGGTTTGGTCTGGAGAAGAGGAGGCTGAGGGGAGACCTGATCGCTCCTTACAACGACCTCAAAGGAGGGGGTAGCCAGGTGGGAGTCGGTCTCTTCTGCCAGGCCAGCAGTGACGGGACAAGAGGGCATTGTCTGAACTGCGCCAGGGGAAGTTCAGGCTAGAAATGAGGAGGCATTTCTTCACGGAAAGGGTCGTTAGGCATTGGGATGGGCTGCCCAGGGAGGTGGTGGAGTCACCATCTCTGGGGGGGTTTAAGAAAAGACTGGACGTGGCACTTAGTGCCATGGTCTGGTTGACGTGGTGGCGTTAAGACGAAGGTTGGACTTGATGATCCCAGAGGTGTCTTCCAACCTCATCGATTCTGTGATCACCAGAGCCGCACTGTTTCCTGGGTACACGAGCCATCACTCGCTCCCACCACCTTGAATCCGGACATCTGGGGACCACAATACAATACAGGCTACAGTGACCACTACAAGTCTTCACGTGGCCTGCAAGTACCAGATACTTGTCTCAGGAGTAGCCCACCCAAAAGCTACCCTGTCTCGCACCCGGAAAAACCCACTGGTCTTTCTGATCACCCATTTCAGACTGACTGTATTGATCAGAAAACTCTGTTCTGCTGGAAGATTCAGAGTCTTTAGTTATGACTCCTCTCCATCAACTCCTGTCAGCTCCTGACTTGATGTTGTGTGTCACATGTGAAGGTAGGCAGTCCAGGTGAAGGGACCTCCATGCTCACCCCAGTTCCACACCACTCCACACGCTGCTTCAGCCCCTTCTCAACGATACAGCATCTCTCCCCAACGCAAGCTGAACTCCAACTCCTTCCCACTCAGCCTGGATTGTAACTCAGCCAAGGGGTTCCAGCCTAGATCGAGGTGGGATGGATGCAGGGGACTGTGGACATAACGGAGGCAGGGGGAAGTGATAGGGAAGGATGCAGCTATCATCCCCGACCAAAAAAACACAAAGTAGAAATCACTAAATACTTGCGGAGTAACTGAAATTCGAAGACACAGCATGGTATGTGTTACAAGAAAATGAAGGGAGGAAAGTCCACCATGAGAAATAAATAAATAGTGCTAATCTCTGCCTAACGGAAAGATGTAGAAGGGCCCACTGCTTACTGCAGTGATTAATCAGAGAGGTGAATTGATTGAAACAAAGGCTGACGCACTGCATGGCTTTGAGCACAAAGGCAACCAATATATGATGAGAGAAAGCTGAATCAGCATCTTCCTGCTTCTTCAACTGCCTTTGTGTGTGATGCTCCTTGTATTTCTGTATTTGCATTCCAACACAGTTGGATCTTCATAAATCCCTCCACAGCTACTCCTCAAAATAACTTGCTACTGCTTCCCCTTTCGCTAGCTGCCCGGATACATCCCTGTCCCGGGAGGACGCACATCAGTCTTGCTTCCCTGTTTGAGGGTGTCTCATTGATGCATCTTCTCCCTGCATGGGGGAGGCACTGCTATGACTTGTTGAAGGTAATAAGATGTAATTGCTTTGCAGATGTACAGGAAGCAGCAATGTTAAAAATACGTTACAACTAAAATTCTGCACAGGCATAGAACACACCAGCAATATAGCCAACCACCATCACCACTTCCAGAACAGGGAACAGTGCCTCAACCAGGTATTAACGCGCAGCATCTTATGGCTGAGGAATTTAACCCGAGTTCAGTATAGCGGCCTTATAGACTTAGTCATGGAAACAAAAAACAAACAACAAAAAAAGACATTTAATAAAATGTCTTCAACACTTTTCACAGTAGCAGGAAGCAAGCATTAAAGATTTAATAGCTTCTTTTGTCAGTGGACTCATTCCTTCCCACACACATGCGCGCCCGCTCTCCCCACCGAATGTGAAAGCCCCGAATGCTTCTTCGTGCAGCTAATTCGGTTTTATTCATCTTTTGAAGAACCCACCTAAATCTTGAGGGTGGGAAAGTAGGTGGTAAGGGCATAGGTGACAAAGGAATAGCAGGGAGCTGAATTACGCTCTGAACCGTGAATATCTAGCTCAACAGGTGAAGCTTGATGGGTCTGATACATTCGTGAGAACATTTTCTTAAAATACTGAATGTCTTTAATCCTATGCCGATTGTAAAACAGACATTTGAATGCCTTTATCTTAAATGAGCAGTGATGGAGGGGTAATGAGAATACCGCTTCTACCTGCAGACAATTTTTCCTCTCCCCTCTGAGGATTAACAGACATTAGCTCCCCAAATTTTCTTCTATCTTTCTTTCTATCCCATTTTTTCTAACTATCCCATCTTTCTAATGTCCATAATGCAGACTAAACCATTAACTTTGAGAAACTGAGTAGCTATTTCCAGAAAAAGCTCTGGTTGTAGCAAGACTCACAGGCATAGTTTGCCAACCACAGACAAATGGCAAACAGCCCAAAAGTACTGTCAGATGCCAGCATCACCTTCACAGGTAATTTACGGTACAGGCAGCCCGTTCTTAAGCTCCTTAAATACATTTAATGAATGGAGTAAGCACATTATGGCCATTCGTGGCACGGGTATACTTCACGTGTACTGTGCCGTCTTCTTGTTTCAAATGAGCTGACTTTGGTCTCTGCTGAGATTTGAAGTCCGACACCTGAAACAAGTGCCAATCAATGGTAGGTGCAGCAGTGACCAGCTCGGGAGACCTGGACTCTGATTTTCAGCATTTCTGAGAGGCCACTGAACATCCGCGTGAGCAAGACAAACATGCCTACCCGCCTAGGCTGGATTTGGTCCAGTAACCTGAAAAATTAAAAGCTGTAGTCTTTGCGAGAACACTAAATTGCTAACTTGCTTCTGCTATTACAAGGCAATATAAATCACTTAAAATAACCTTATAGAATGAGGAAATGGCACCACACTAAGTGTATCGTGGGAAAAACAGCTTTATGCTTGCCCTGTATCCTTCATTAAGCAAGTCCAAGGCAGGAAAGTATTTCAAGAATCTCTGCATAAGCGGAGCACCATGTGGTTTCAGTTAAATTAGGAAGTACAGGCGAACCAGCTTCCACATCAATGTTTTAGGCAGAGTGAAAACATACCCTGAACTTGAATTTCAGTTCTTCACCGAGTCTAAGAGGCATGAGGCAAAAGTGAATTTTCAAAGGCTTCGCAGGTTGCATTCTTACAACTACATTTCAATCTCACTGAGCATCTCCTGGGCATCTGCTGCCTCAAGCAGAACTGTGCATAAACCCACCCTCTGTACAGCTCGTGAACATACTCTTAAGTAAAATAATTGGAGGACATGAAAGAAAGAATGCATTCCTGTTACGCTTCACTGATCACAAACAAACAGATAAATAAAAATACTCAAGTATGCACCCACTAAATTCATCTTCTGTAGTCATCAGTGAAATAACATCCTTCCCCTTCTCCTTCTGCTAGAACAATTAAGCTTTTCCACCATCTATTTTAAAGCACTGGGTAATTCTGCTGCATTCAGGCTGCTTTCCTCCCAGGGCTCAGGTTTACTGCTCCGTCTGACCCCGGCTCCCTGCAGCCTGCCTCCCAGGCCCCCTCCTCTGCCTCACGGGACGTCCCCAGCCCTAACACTTCTATCACTTCCACACTTTTGAAGAGCCGCACCTGTTACAGTTGAGGGTTTTTTTTTTGCCAGGGGAGACTCTAGTTGCTTTGCAGCATGAAAATCTTGTTTATTTAGGGGTTCAGTGCTACCGCCCTCTCCCCATTCCCTGCCTGCCTCTCCATCACGGGGACCTGGGACCCGCCATGGGGCAAGGGAACGGTTTTCTGCATCCCCTTCTGCGGTGGCACCCCAAAGCCCCTGCCACAGCCTCTCACATCAGAGTTGCCCCCACCACCAGCAGCTCTCCTGCAGATACCATCATTCTCTGTCGGGTCTGCGCAGGCTAGGCTCATGTTCTTCATCAAAAAGCCAGCGAGGCATTATCAGGATGCCCTGCTACCTTCCTCTGCTGCTACACTGGGGAACGACTCAGAGCAGAAAGCTCAGATTTTTACATTGATGTTGAGTAAGATAGGTACAGGATGAGAAGGTCTTTCAGTTTTACCACGCGTGCTATGACACTGAATGCTTTCCACAACTTCAATTTTTGGAGAAAGAAGAATTTTTAAAAAAAAAAAAATCTCAGCTTTAATTCAAAAGCTTCTGGGTAACACAACTGGGGAAAGCTGCCTTCAAAAAAATCACAGCTGCAAACCACTTTAAAACAAATACACACCATATGCACAGGCATAAAGTGAATCCAAATCAGCTGTTTTGAAAACAACTGAAGTCAGCTTTATTTCTGAGCGTCAGTCCTCGATTCCTAAATTCTCAGAGTTGTCAAACCCTCACAGGTCACATCTGCAAGAGATCCTTTTAGCCCAATCGATCATACAGCTCAAGTTTCTCTGAGTCCAGAGCTATAAACTGGAGCTACAGGAAGGATTGCACAGAACTTAATAGCTGTGCCTTCAAGATGCACCTAAAAATAGGCTGCCTTGCTAACCTGGGAATTCTGCCTGTAACAGCCACTTGTCCTCCCTTACTAATTGCCGTTAGTCAGAAAAGTCGAAAATATATAGCATGTGTTATGCAAAGCAGAAGGTTAGCTATTTTGCGAGAGAGAGGCTCCTAGCAAGATCAGTCTTCGCCGTTTCCTAGGAGGATTCACAGTGTTACGACACGACTGCAATTAAAAAGGGAAGCACCTCCATTTTAAGGATTTCTTGATCAAAATCTATAGTATGCATCAGTTAATAAGGGATAAACCCCTGCATTTTTGTATGCTAAGTGGCCTTATCCTGCTATTTCGAATGTGGGTTACCATGGCAATCAGCAGAATCTGGAATGAATTTGTTTCATCATAATTGCTGCATAATTTTGTGCACACAGTTAAATACTATCTTACTATTTCTACCAGATCAACTCAGTAGCTGGAGCTTTCATGAAGCTCATGATTTAATGAACAAGCCATCACAAAATATGACAAATTAAAGCAATTATAATTATTTAGAACAACCGAGCCCGAGTACTGCAAGGGTGTAGGAGTGTTTATTCATGTTTTCATGACTCAAAACAATTCCGTCTTTAGAGCATCTTCAAGATTTTCTTTCTGCTCTATGACGTCGGGGGAGAAAGCAGAGAGATTTGCACATCAGCACACTGTGTTTGGGGCTCCAAGAAGACAAAACCAAAGGATGAGCCAGCTCTGAGATCCTCCCCAGCCTGCCCAGAGAGAAGGTAGCCCTACCCCACGCTCCCAGGAGATGCTGGAAATGCTACGGGCTGCCCTAAAAACATACAAACACACGCAGCTGGAAGGCACTTATCCACAGGGCTCTTGAATTCCCAATCGAATAACCTTTTATTGAAGGGACTAGCTGGTGCCCAAAGCACTAAATTCCTGCATCGGAGCCACCACGTTTCTCTGAGGCTTCAAGGCCGTGATATAACCCAGGACCGTAAGGGCATAGATTTTTTTTGTATTTAATTATAAATCTATAAAGTCATCATGCAGAAGACCTCAGGAGACCTTTTCCTCTGCTAGTTTCTATGTGCATTGTCCATGGCCAAGCAAGCTTGGATTTAAAAAATAAAAATAAAAATCATAAAAAAACCCACAAGAAAGCTACCTCTGGACAGG
>NW_009595824.1:14208-25006 GCF_000690535.1 Cariama cristata
TTGTGATTCAGACACAGCAGTGTGCTCTGACCTCAGCTTCCAGGGTGGAAATAAGGCAATGACCCCTCCCCACAGAAATGCCAAGCACAGCGCGGTGGGAACAACTGCCTTTTCCCTAGTAAAATCCTCCTTTTCCCTATTAAAGGGCTTTCCGTACAGCACATTCAGGGATGGGCCTGCAGTCTACTGGGAAAAGGATGCCTCTCAAGTACTGGTTTTACCAGATTTCTCACAATTTTGTGTTGCCAAACCAGCAGAAACAGGGTTGTTTGCATTAGCAAATCTGGCTGCCTTTATCAACTGGTTTTTTTACAATTTAATCTGGAAGAAAAGCCAAGAGCTTATAGTTGAAAACAAAACAAACCAAAACTGTTTTTACTTCACCTAACCCCAGAGCTCAGCAGTGCCACCATACCTTGCCCGGTGGGTATTTAGATACCTAAGCACATCGGCGTATCCCATTGCCACGAGCTAAACAACCCAGGCAAAACAAGTGCTGCATTCCAGCCCCTTGCTTTTATGAGCTTCAAATGCAGAGGTTTAACAGTAAATTAGGTGTATATTTGTGGTCCAATGGCATGACATTGTCTTCTTCTAAAAGTGTGCGTTGTATTTCTCATCCTTTACTCTCAGGACAAATATTTTTATGAAACTGTGTCAGCCCTGCACCAACACGCTCCGTGCAGACACTGTAAGGCGGCAGAAAGAAATCAAAAAGCACTTTTGAGTAAAACCCATCGAAATAAGATGATGGTTGTTTGTGGTGTAAATAGAAAAAACAAAAGCCAAACGCTTGGACATGCATGTGGAGGAGTACAAACCAAGAGATTATTCCTCAGTTCCGATTCACCAGTGGCTTAAACACTGCAGGTTTTTGGAAGTGAAGCTTTGGGAGGTTGAGAGCTTCAGAGAGCTGCTGATAGAGACGTCAGGTGGCTAAAATAGGGTGCGAGCGTCAGCTGGGCATGGGCAGAGCGCTGGACATCTCATTAGGAGTGGGGCTCTTGGCCATTAACGAGAGACGACAGACAACGCGGGGAAAGGCTGCGAGGAGCCCTCGGCATGAAGACAAGGGGCTGAGATTTGCTTGGGGCGGAGAAAGAGACGTACACAGGAACGTGTGTCAGCGGAGTCCTACACGTGGGATTGAAGCAGCAATTTTTATTGCATGCCCAAAGAATGCTAATTCATCACAGAAAACATTTTTTTAACGCATCTCCCCTTCAGAGGACACATTTGAAGGAGTGCACAGCACCAATGTTTATTTGTCTTTGCACCTTTTAAAATGTCTTCATCCAACAAGAGGGTTTGTTTGTTTGTTTGTTTTTAATCTCTGGGTTTGCCCAGTAACTATGGGAAGACAACAGAGAGTACCAATGAGAGAAGGCGGAAAAAAAACACAACAAAAATCAAACCTGTCTCTGTCTGGGAGACACATAACAGCTGTCAATCTTGAGTTTAACTAGCTTCAGTTTAACTAGGATCAGCTTTCCTAGGCACGTAGAAAACCGACCACAGCTTATGCAAAGGAAAATGCTCTTCCCAGGAAAAAGACAGAAGAGTCTTAAGAGACTTACAGAGTCTTAAAGTCTCTTCTTAATAGTCTTAAGAGAACAAAGAAGAGTAGAAGAGTCCACCTGAATGGCTCAGGAGGACAGAAACCTTCCCATCTGTGTACCAACACGGGGCGTCTATCCGACAGCCTGACCCGCCGACTGGAGGAAGCAGGCAAGGGGAAGAGGTCTAGCCTAGTGCACAGCCTACGCAAACATCAAATGGCTGCATGGTGTTACTGTCTCCCACACTTTCCATCATCAGTCCAAGATGCCTCATGAAAAATATCTTCGACTATTTTTTATACGATGTGTTAATCCTTCATATATGAAGTCATTACGTATGACCAGCCCTTATATACCATTTTGCATATGGAAGGTAAAAATCCACCCTGCTCATACGCAGTTAACTGCACGTTAGTCATTTGCATGCATTTCTTGAGAGGTGCTACAAAAGCAAAATGCTTCTCCCTAGGACCCCCATTAGAGTTGTAGGGGTAGAAACTGAGTCAGAAGGGAAAGGCGGTGGCTGCGGTGTCGCTGTTTGTGAGTGACGAGAGCTGGGGAGCTCGGTGTGGTGAGAGCTAGAGCCTGGCATGGCAAAGGCCAAAGTGCTTCTCATATGGAAACATGCACATGGCTATAAAGGAGCAGTTTTGGAGGCTGGTGGACTTTTCTATTTATTTGGGGGGTTTTGCAGGTCAGTTCACACAGCTACAAAGTGCTGTGAATCTTCCCCAGAAATTACGATCGATATCCCCCTTTTGTGACTATGGGAAATATTTAAGAAGTTAAATGCTTTGTAATTGTTGAATGTTCGCTTTGTCGTGGGCATCCTGCAAGCTCAACACTTACAACAGAAGTGGCCCCCAGCACCAGAAGGACATGGACCTGTTGGCGCAAGTCCAGAGGAGGCCACGAAGATGATCCGAGGGCTGGAGCACCTCTGCTGTGAGGACAGGCTGAGAGAGTTGGGGTTGTTCAGCCTGGAGAAAAGAAGGCTCTGGGCAGACCTTAGAGCAGCCTGCCAGTACCTAACGGGGGTTTACAAGAAAGGTGGGGAGGGACTTTTGACAGGGGCAGGGAGTGATGGGACAAGGGGCAATGGCTTTAAACTGGAAGAGGGAATTTTTAGATGAGAGATGAGGAAGAAATCCTTCCCGGTGAGGGTGGTGAGGCAGTGGCAGAGGTTGCCCCGAGAAGCCGTGGCTGCCGGAAGTGTTGAAGGCCAGGTTGGATGGGGCTTGGAGCAACCTGGTCTGGTGGAAGGTGTCCCTGTCCATGGCAGGGGGTTGGAACTAGGTGGTCTTTAAGGTCCCTTCCAACCAAACCATTCTGTGATTCTATGATTCCACAAATGTAAATTCAAAGCAGGAGTGAGAACTTGTATCTTTCTTACCTGGGCTACAAAAATCAGCAGTTCCTGGAACCAGCACTCCTTGCAGCTCCAACTCCGCTCTCCTGAGACAACCCAGGCATCTTCCCAGACCTCCAGCACTGCAAATTAGTCCCCAAGAATCAGCAGGAGCAGCTCTTTGGAAACTAATTATACCGGGCTCGTGATGTTTGTGCCTGAGCCAACCTCTCTGCTGGCGACTTTGGAAGAGATAAAGAGCACATTTCAGTTCCCCGAAGGACACGCAGACCTCGGCACCCCGGGCTCGGGGCTCCGGCAGCGACGCACCAGGGCGAGCCCTGGGGTCACAGCGCCACCCGGTGGCTGTTCCCGGAACGGCAGGCTGCCCGCCCGCCCAGCAGCACAGCTCCCGCCACCGAGCCCCTGGGCACAGACACCCGGCACCTTGTCCTGCCTGCAACCCTCCTAGGAAAGCATTGCCATACGACTTCATCCGCGGTTATAAACAAATGGGAATTGATAAGCGATGAAAGACCTTTTAGTAAATCAAGAGGATCTTTACCTTCATCTTAACGTTGCCACAAGAGGGTAAGGGCGCAGAAAAGCCCAGCCACCCTCCCTGCACAGCGGGGACCGACACAGTTACCCTTAAAAACTCGATTCGCATTCACTTCTCAAACACTGTGCTCGTCAGATGAGCCAGGATTTGCCAAGTTAATCCCTCCTGAAATACTGAGGGGGAATTTTGTGAAAACACGCTTTTAAAATGTAGTAAGTGTAATAATTAATGACCTTCTACGTAAGCGAATAGACGGCTCAGAGGTCTAAAACTCTTATCTGAAACACCGTTCCTATTTTTTTTCTAGGATCAGATACTTCATTCCCGTAAAATTCAATGTTGTCTATCCTTAGAAAATACCTTGGCTGGTGGCATTAGGGTGAAAGGACTACAATACAGAGTATATACGTAGTACGTGCCGAGAGCATCCGCAGCGCAGGGGCCCAGGGTGATCTGCTGTTGACAGCACCCGGCTTCAGCCAGTCTTCCAGCTTCTGGTGCTACGCAAGATAAAAAACAGCAACAACAACAACAATGAAAAAAAAAGCATTTCTGAAGCCTAAAACAGAATTTGATGCTTTAGACAACCGCCCGGCTGTTTGTGTTCAGCTCCTGTTGAGTAACAAGTGATCGAGGAGGAGAACACGGCCACGGCAATAGCCGGCTGCATGATACAAGCCAGCAGCATCCCCCCCCAGCCTTCACCCTACGATTCTGCCCCAACAGCCCGAATTGTCCTAACCCCTACCACAGGGAAGACACAGGACACAGTTCTCTCCGAACTTTACATTTTGGAAGGTTATAATTACTGCTGGCTATCTGTCAGAAAAGCAAGGTCATTTGTGTCCGCTCCCCTTGGTGCACAGAAGACCCGACGTCTGCTTGCGCCCCAGGAGGTGACCCCTGCAGGCAGCTGCCCCCCTGTAATCCCAACAGGGCACCGACGGCTTCGACTCGCATCAGCCACGGCAAGGATAACGCGTACGGAGGATGGGCAGAGCAGCCAGGACTCGGGCACAGCCATCCAGTACGCTGCATGCCTCGTAACAGAGCACGCAGCACTCGCCGCCTGAGTAAGTTGGTTGATTAGGTGCAGTACAGTACAGACACCTGATGGAAGACGATCACCAAGAGCATAAGGAGTGACATAGTCTGTTAGAAATCTCAAAGACTCATAAAGGGAAGCTGGACTTGCAATCTTCCAAGCCCAGCTACGGGATCAGTTGGATGCCACTGGATTTGGGGGTCAAATAACAACAATCATTACACTGCCGCTATAAAGAAATCCCAATGGCAAAGCCAGCGCCGAGACAAGTGTGCCAAGGCGAAGCCAGGGACGTTTGGTCCTGGAAGATGCAGACTCAGAGGTGGGTGAAGCAGCCGTTGCCATCGGTGGGTGCACAGCTGCACTCCCGACCCCAGAGGTGGGCCGGCCCCCCGGGACGTCAGCGGTCCCCGGTGCCACCCATGGCACAGAAGCACCCCAGCAAGTCGGAGAGGCAGACCCAGGAGGGAGCAGCCAAATCCCGTGGGAGCCGCTGTTTAAGGAGCAGCAGCAGCTGTGCCTGGCTCCCGTTGTCGTGTGAACGCACAGCCATCTCGATACACGGCTCCTCCCTCCAGATGGTCACAAATTTCCAATACTGTTTTGAAATTTTGGGGTGTTTTTTTTTTCTTTGCACAGCATTTTGTTTCCATAGGAATAATGCAAGTTCATTCAACCCTAAAAAGTTGCTTTTTAGGTACAAAGGATTTTTCCTTCTACAAAACAGTAACACGTAGGTGAACACAGCAGAACTAATTAATGGGCACAGTCCTGAAAGGGGATACCCCGGAGAGTCAGTAACCATCTGTGCAGTGCATTTTGCTTTGCAATTGTATTA
The DNA here is from genome assembly GCF_000690535.1 of Cariama cristata. NCBI lineage: Eukaryota > Metazoa > Chordata > Aves > Cariamiformes > Cariamidae > Cariama > Cariama cristata. The sequence continues at coordinate 19,561 of NW_009595824.1, forward strand.
AAATATATTGTAGCAAGTAAGTATTCTAATAATAGCACTGAATGAGAAAAAAAATATGGCTTGAAACTGCTGCGCACAGCAATGTTATCCATCTCTAAAAGTCATATTTAGCTGAACTTCAAAAAACCCACAGAATTAATGCTGTAAATTACTACAGTGCATTCTCACTGCTCGTTAGCAGTTAGATTAGTGTACTTCCAGGGCCTGAACTTAAATACCTATATATTTGACAAAGACTACGCTGGATGTGGAAGCGAAACGGCGATGGCTGGCATCCGCGAGCGGCCATGCCCTCCTCCTGCTCCCTGTGCAAACCCAGCACGGCCCCAGCCAGGAGCAGATGCTCGCTGCAGCCCAGCAGCTTCCCTCCCACCCCGGGACCAAGCGAGCGTAAGACATGAACAAAACCACCATGAGCAGCGAGGAGAGGCGAACGCTCAAGGCTGAAACTGCCCGAACTGCATCTTAGGCTGGAGACCCAGCCTAGCCTGGGGAGGCCGGGGAGCGCGAACAGCAACGGGATGCAAAGCAGATGAGAAGTCATGAAACCAGCGGCCAGAAGGAGAGGGAACCCGCACAGAACTGCGGGCTGTAAGGGTGGGCAACTGTATTAATTGGTACGAATTAGGTTTACGAGCAATTTAAACATATATTGCGAACAGAAATCCAAACACTTTTTAAAAACAACTCATTGTGTAGCTTTAATAAAAGTGGTAATGGTGACGTTGTGGCGCAATGGAGCCCTAGGGCAGAAAAGATACGACTATTTAATAAAAACTACACTCTTGTACCTAGAGGTAAGTGATATGATATATTCACATTGCACAGTAATAAATCCTTCTTTTCCCCCTAGGAAAGGAAAGAAACAACATCTATTACTTTTTAGGTAGTTGGAAAAAACAATTTTTACCCAAAGGTATTAGTAAATTGGCTAAAGGGCTCTCTGAATTGTTAAAGGTTGACTGGAGTTTTTTTCTTTTAAAATAAACCTTTAAATACTGAGAAACTTTCTAAGGACTAGGAGAAAGGTAGCATTGTCTAAATATATAAACAGGGATAATTTCCAAGACATACTACGGGAATCCTGAGGTCTAACACTATCACTGAAGAATTGAAGAGAATTAGGACAATAATGTCAATCATCATAGTTTCACTGAAAATAAAACAGACTCGGAATAGTTTTCACCAAACAACATATAAAAACAGGTTGATAACATTTTCTTTCAGACGCATTGATATTTGATTGAGATCTGCCTGACATTCTGGTAAAAGGGCTGCTCTATCCAAAAATCAATAGAGTCTAATATTAAAGAAAATGGTTAATCGATAGATCTCAGCAACGTCGCTGTTAAAAGCTACCGAAACGTTAATAAGGAGAGATGCTACAGGCACAGGACGGTGCAAGTCCAGAGCAGGTTCACCTCTTCCCCACCCTCGGAGCCCTCTGCTCCTCTCGCTCCAAGCCTTTGCCTTGCCTTTCACCGAGCACACACGCCTCAAGTCAAACCAGACCTCCTCATGATGCACTTTTTTAGCAGCCTCTCCATAACGGCAGCCACACATCTTCTCTTTGTACTAAACAAAGGTTGTGACAAAAATATCATAAGGTTCCACTACGTGTAAACGTCCATAAAATTGCTTAACGTGAGTATCAAGCCCAGGGAGAATGCAGTTTCCAAGTGTATGTTTTGGTACGAGCAGGCAAAAGGTCTATATGCCTTCCAAGAAGTAGTATTTGCTGATGTGAGACTGGAGACAAACTCTTCAAACACAGTGGCACGGAGCGGGGGGGTTTGGGGAATAAAAGGCGGAATAAGCAGCTCCACAACACTGCGAAACGCAGCCCTTGGGGGTCTGAACACAACCGAAACAACAACAAAAACCAAACGAGAAAGGAGCATCAAGTCGCCACAGGGGAGACATGGCACGACCTGGCTCCGGGCGCTGCTGAGGTCATTCCTGGACATGTCATCTTCTATTATCCACACTGGGAGACGGATGTTAAAAATTAGAAGAAATCCAGAAATGAACTACAGAAATAACAAAAGCTCTGAAGAGGTGCCTTGAGAAGAGAGGTACGAAATCCACTTTACTTAGTTTAATCAAGAAATGTCTTTCTTACATAGGGAAGAAAAGCCACCTTAGGGCAGATCAAAGACCTGTACTGGCGACCCGCCGTGCCCCTCCAGGGAGAGCGTAGGGAGAGGGCAAGCACACCGCCGTCTGCTCTGCGCGCCCGGGATTTGGCTCCATCCCAGAGCCAGGAATTAGGGCCAAGCACTTGACAGCCTGTGGAAAGCTTTCTCTCCTGACGATTTGCCCACTTCCTTTTTGATTTCACCTAATTTGGGGTTTGGTGGTTTTTTTTTTTGCACATCCGCAGCATCCTGTGGCAAGGAGTTCCCCGCCTGAAAGACGGTGCTGAACATCTCCTGAAGATAATTATTCTCACTACCTAGTGAAATGGTGTATTTACCCACCCACATGGAGCCCTTCAGAGTCAAGCTGCACGATCTAGCACTGTTTTTATCATACAGATCATCAACGGAAGAGTTTATCAGCCTAGTGCTACCTAGAAGACCAGACTAGGTGAAAACTACTTTTTCTAGCCACATCACTTTTGAAATACGAACAACCAACCGATGTCATACATCATTCCCCCAGGACAAACATATTTCATTCTTCTGTTGGGAACCAAATCGGTTTTGGTGCCATTCCCACAAATGCTTCTTCATTTTTCAAAACGTAGACGTGCAGGGGTAGCAAACTTCTATTTACTGACGTTGGCAGACAAGGGAAAAAAATGTGCTTGTGTTATTAGCTCATGTAATCCTGCTTGCTTTGCATATCAAGACCCTCACTGATTTCAGCAAGAGCAGGACAGAGGCAACAGATGTTTGGCCCCAAATACACAATGACTGTCTGCTTAGGCACATCAAAGGAAGACAAATAATTGTGCTTAAAAAAATAACATAAAATGGGAAAAAAAAACCACAGAAAAATCCTCAAGGAAGCACACATGAGATCGACTATATATAGCCTAGGCAGGGTCCCAACATACGACAATAAAATATACCGAGTATCTCCCTTTAGCATCTTGAAATTCCTTTTTCCGCATCCACAACAAAATCAAAAAGGTCTTCCATGCCTGCCCCCACCTTCCTCACCACTAAAGCCTTCTCTCCCTTACATCTCTGCTCCTCCACTCCAGCCGAAGCCTCACGCCACCCCCTCTCCCAGGCTTGCCTACGTTCCTCCACCCACACCTTTATTATAATGAAAATCACACTTCTCTTCCACTTGTTCTTTCCATAACATTCTGTATCCTTGTAGCAAGCTGATTTTAGGTCCAAAGCTGTTCCATCTTCTCATGTTCCAAACAACCGTTCTTCACCTTCCAAATCCTCCTCAAAGCACTTTTCTTCTCGAAGCCCTTGCAAAATTGCTTCTTGCCGGTGGGTGCTCTTACCACCGCTGTCTCGGAGAGGGAGCTCTGGCTTTGCAACTGCTCCTGAGGCGAAGGAGAAATTCAGACCACAGCCTTGCTGCTCCCCAGTAACTACTCGTGGAGTAACTCCCACGAGTTACTACTCATGACTAAGTGGCTAGGGCTACATGCAGCGTTCCCCTAACCACCCCCAAGCTTCCCTAGCTTATGGCCAAATAAGTATTAATATATTACGCCAAGCAAATATTATATGTAGGACAGCACCGTACTTTGCTGTCTTCATGGACTGGTTGCAACTTCTTTATTTCTGCGCCCAGGTTCAAAGGTTTTGTGTTGCCCAAGACCTAGGCCTGAAGGCTACAGCTCCAAAGACGCCCATAGCCGTGGTTTGGAGGGAGATGACTGCACGCAAGAACAGGCTGCGTCTTCAGAAGCACACATTTATTCATGTATATCCTTACTAGAGCAGCCAAGGGATCTCTTCAGAGATCTCCAAAGCATAAGATGTAAAGTCTCACGTGGGAGGGCTCGGGGAGAAGTAGTAAATTTAGGAGCCCCTTTTCAAAACAAGGTCTTCAAAGAACAGGTCTGTTGTAAGGAAAATAAAGAAACATCCGGAACTGCACGTTCAGCAAAAGTTTATGGATTATCTAAAAATAAAGGTGGGGCAAAAGGGAGACATTTGAGTCAATGTATGTACTGTAGAAATTTAGGGCATGATTCATTAGCCAAAAAAATCTGAACACCCTCTGTAGCTATTTTGAAGGAGGTACATGCATAATTTATGTGGAACAAGAGTGGGCTGCGATTTCCCCCACACTGCTTCTGCATAAATTACACCGGCTTGTAATTCATCACACTTCTGTTTTTCCTGCATGTAAGTGGTAACCTCTCATTTAACGCTCACAGAAAACAGTCATCTGCAAAAAGGAAGGTGAAGTATTTACAGGTGAAAGAACGGCAAGTTTGACACATACGTGTGGTCCAGAGAACTGGAAAAAGTACCATTTTCTGCTGAGAGGTGCGACGACTTTTCAGCTATTTCATTTCCAATGACTACAGTTAACAACAGAATACAGAAGCCTTTCTAAATCTTGAGCACTAACCTCAGAGAGGACCCAAAGCACAAGATTACGCAGAAGTTTAAACTGTTCGGAGATTTGTCGTGGAGGGATGTAAGCTACTCAGTTACTTGTTAATGGTCTCAAGCAGAAAAATCCTTAAGTGCATTAAATGAATAAATACAACACGTTTGCTTTGAACAAGAATAAAACCCACTTGAACGCCAGACACAGAATAAAAGCTCTGTTATGAGCAATTACCCAGTTGGCTGAACGGAGTGCCAAACGCACAGCCGTTGCCTTGCAATGCAAGCAGCCTGGCCTCGGTTGAGTCCGTCGGTCTTTCCTCTCAGCAAAGATGGGGAGAAGAGAAAATTAACCGTGTTCCAGTTGTTCAACAAGAAGCTGGGATATAGACAGTCACTAATAAGAAACACAAAGCTTGCACCAAGACGTAGGCTGGGGATATCAGTAACACACTTGTACCACCACCTCTGACAGGAGGACAGCGCATTAGAAATGAACGGAAAGAGAAACAGATGAGGATGAAGGAGGAACACTGCATAGCCCGGACAGACCATGTGCACGTTACTCTTCACATCATTCTTTGGAAGTCAAAATCAGCCTATGGAATAGTTATCTCGCTATTTGCCATGAGAAGCAAGTTCATTATAAAAACCATAAGAAGGAGGGCCTGGATATATTTTGACACTGTCTTGCATGACATCTAAATTGGAGAGACATGGATTTGACAGGTGGACCACTTAATGGAAAAGGAATTGGCTGGATGGTCGCACTCAAAGAGTTGCCGTCAACAGCTCGATGTCCAAGTGGAGACCGGTGATGACTGGCCTTCCTCAAGGGTCAGGATTGGGACCAGCGCTGTTTAACATATTTGTTGGTAACATGGACAGTTGGGTTGAGCGCACCCTCAGCA
>NW_009595825.1:0-10077 GCF_000690535.1 Cariama cristata
CCCCTCAGCCCCCTGGGCCCCTCAGCCGGGCTCCCACCGCCCACCTGCGGCCTGGCCCTGCCCCGCAGGCCGGCCTGCCAGGCAGGGGAGGGACGGCCTTAGCAGGGCAAGGAAGCCAGATTGTTAAAGCTGCTTCGTTCCCACTAGGAAAAAAAAAATGCCCTTAATCTTTGGGCTATCGTCATCTTTTAGATCTTCAGACAGTGCCATTTCGTGACTTTGGTATTTTGTGGTTTAACTGTTTCATACCCTGAAGCACTTTCTGAAAGAAATTTATTTGGGAACCTTACTTTTCACAAACAAGGACCATGGACATTAGTGTGGGATAAGACAATGAAATCTGAGTAAATACCCTGCCTTTCTTCACAGCTTCAAATTTCTGTTTAGTTTTTAGGTTTAATTAAATTTTCTGAGTTTCCAATTGTTGGTCTAATGTCACCGTAACATACTTACCAGGTTATATATCTTTATTTCTCCATGTATTCTCAATCTTGACTCAGTCATAGTGACATTTCCTACCTGGGAATATAAAGTCAATTAAAAGTCATGCTCTGAGGGTTCTAAGCCTTCCCAGGAAAATGTTGTCACTAGTAAAATTACATATAATGTTAACAGATGTTTGTTCTATTACGATAAATTTTAAACAAAATAAGGCTCAATGAATCGTATTGCATAATATAGTGTATTGTTTAGTACTCTATTGAAAACTAGAGGAATAACTGAGAACTGAAAACTGTTCCTGAAATACGCACTTATTTGTAAATGGATAGCACCAAATATAGGTACAGATTTAAGCATATGAAAATATTCCTGTGACATTGCTATTTATATGAGCTAGTAATTACGGAGCCAGATTTTAGACCTGATCCTAAAGCCCTTCCCAGAGACACCCTCTAACAGCGTGTTGGAGGCTGCGCTGTGCGCTGCTCATGGCTCGCAGACGCAGCGGAGCGCCCGGTGAAAGGCTGCGTGGCAGAGGTTCGGGTGCCAGGGCCGGGGGATCCCACATGCGACAGCTGAATTTATGAGTAAAGAAAAGTCAAAGTGGCATCAAGAAAGCTCTCCCTAGCAAAATGCTACTATTTGGTAAATGTACTGACCTCATAATAAATGCTTTCTGGCTACAAATCAAACTCTCGCACAACTTTCTGCAGTTGTGCCAAGCCATCTATGCAAATCCTTTTGTTCAAGTTTCCTCTGTTTTCTCTCCTGAGATTTTTCAGGCTAGTTCAGCCTGTACTTTGCTCAAAAATGAGGAAAAAAACTGACGCTGGAATATTTGCCCCAAGGACAAGTAACTACGAGTAATTACGTTGCTACCCACGTGAGGTTCACGACTGCTGTTGAACGGGGCTGGAGGAGCTCCCCAGCCCGCGGCAGAGGGGACATGCCCCAGGCTGATGCTCATGACAGGAGAAGTGACTCCTCCATGCAGCAGGGTGGGCTCGAAGATCAAACCAGCCCAAGCTGGTCTTTGTTCAGATCCTCTGGGTGCTTGGGAAAGTTGTTTTGCTCTCCGAGTCAGTCACTGCCCTGGCTGCAGTCACAGCAGTAGTTGCGGCACTCGAGGGGTTTGAGGTATTGTCAGGACACGCCGCTGCCTCGCACCAGGGCCGTGTGCCCTTCCCTGGTGTCACGGCTTTGCTAATCATCGACTGCAACCGCTCTCCAGGTGAGACACTGGTGACAGCACGTGCTGCTTGGACAAAATGGGGCTTCTCCCCTGCATCCTCCTGGGGCCTGTGGAGCCTCCCCCTGATCCTGCCAGGACAAGAAAGCTGGTAGCTGTTGTTTAGCATGGAGGGGCAAATCCTGAGAGCTGAAGAGCACTTTTGCCTGAGAGAATGTGATTCCAATTAACTATTTTTAGCTGGATCTAGTGGGAGTTGAAGAAGGAGAGTGTCTTCCAGGAGATGCAGAATACCACGCTGTATCAGGTGCCAAAATAGGAGCAGATACTTCCAATTACACTTAATTCACCTCAATTATAGAAGAAGTAAAAAAAATTTGTAGTTATACCAAGAATATCTTTTTCTGAAATTAAAAATATTTGGAACTGAAGACTGTCCGCATTAAAGAGCACTGACACTTGTGAAACCAATCAGCTTTGGTGCAGTTTGTGACTCTTCACAGAGCGCTGCTGCTGCTACCATGGGGAGACGGGTATGGTTTTGGAGGGGGTTTCACTTCACACTCCATCTTTGGGACAGTTTATCCTGTGTCTGTTTCCCGACATCAACGGTGTTGATGGTGTCGTAGTGGTCCAGGCTAATACATCAGCTCTGTGGTGTATTAGTATGTCCAGGAAAAAGTATTTTTTTAGACTTCACATAGGAATATAGTCTGGTGCTACTCATAGTAAAGCTGAAATCACCATAGGTCATAGCGATCAATAGGAGTCTATAATAAGCTTGGAGAGTGGAAGATCTTTTAGAGTGGCATCATGCCGATGTTTCACCCAACGATATTCTTCCCAGAGAAGATGAGCCCGCCCATTCTGGTGGTGCCTCTCATGCCGGGCGGGCAGGAGGAACCAGGGAAAAGGAGCTCACGTTTGCACCGCTATGACCTGTTCTGCAGGGAAACGAAGGGCTTGGATGGCACTTTCTCAGCTGCCAAGTCATGAGTCATTATTTCCTTTGGCTTTCCTCTCTGACTAACTGTTTCCTTCAGTTACACTACCCTATTTATCAGCTGGAGACAGACATTAAAGCACGGGGTTTCCACCCGCACCTACCGGGAGGGCAGGCAGCTCCCGCTCATGACACAGGGGTGCCCGTGCTCAGCTCCTCGCTCTGCTGCAGCTGGGGGCTGCTGAGCACGAGGGGGTCCATACCCCAGCCCTGCACCCCAGCAGGCCCTTTTGGCTCTCCCATGGTCCTGCCCCCCACCTCTGGCACCCCCAGGAACCAAGCTTCCCTGGGCCTCCATCCTTGTGCTGCAGGCTGGACAGGCTCTTGACATTTTGTTGGACTTAAGGGGGAGAAAAAAGTCATTTAGTCAGTGCTGGTTTCCTAATTCGGTGTAACCTTTTCACTTCCAAGCTAAGGACAGCTTGACATTTCCTCTGCATCCCAGGGAGAGGCTATAAAGCCTCTCAGCTTTGCTCCCGATGCTGCTGCACGTCTCTGGGACACATTGTGCATCATCAAACATTTGAAAAACATTAAACTAATTTTTAAAGCCCTTATTCACTGTTTCAGCCACTCGAGTCGCCATCGCCGAAAACCTGCAGTGTGTGCAGCTCTGCTCTGCCCGCTCTCCACTGTGCTCCCTGCCATGGCCGCGAGATGGTGAAGCTGATTTTATCGCAAGAGACCCCAGAATGAATTCCAGGCTGTCCCCTCATTGCCTTGGTGGTGAATCGGGGGCACACACTGCCCTCATGTCTCTTATACCCCTCTGTGCCCCTCTGTGTGAGCAGCCGCTGCAGGCAGTCCCACTGTCCCACCCCTGCACTGGGTGTCGTGGGATCCCTGCGTCTCCAGTTTAGACTGCTACCTTATACCTCTTTTGGTGTCGGATGAAGGACCTGGCATTTCATATTTTTAGTTTTTCATTTCTTGGAGGCCAGCCTTTGACGGGACTGAAACAAACACTGCTGTCCCCAAAGACTTCATGTTACTCAATGCCAGATAGACTATTATACTAAACACAGTTTATATCCATAAATCTTCAAAGATTCAGACATAAATTTTGTAGTCATTTTCCAAGAAAAATGTGAATGGATGATTATGCCGAGAAGATGCAGAAGTAACTAACAGCCACAGAAAAGACTTCCAAGTGCCTTGTGCCATACTTTCTTTCTGCAAACTGGGGACCAGCAGGTTTATTGTCGCTTTTCATGACAAAAGCAATAATTGTTTCCAGTTCCAACACGGTTTCCCCTCTACTCTTCTTTTCCCATTCTATGTTGTCTGTTATGGCTGGCATAACACATGATTTACGTCTTGGTGACTGATTATGGGCCACAGGGCTTCCTAAGAGGTCACAAGCTGAGAGCTGCTCCTAAGTGGTAATGCTGCAGCCATGCTGCATGCTCATGATACAGACCACCAAAACTTGATTCAAGTAATAAATAATCACTGACAGAGTTGAAGCACGTAGCTGTAGTGTTTATGCTGTGTGCAGGAGGACAAAATTGGTTCTTACTTTGCCAATACCATTGATGAATTGTAAACTCCGTGAATGCAGTATTTCTGATCTTCTACCGGGTTCCTGAAAGCCAAATACACCATTGCCAGGATCCTGAGAAACCTTGGAGTTAAAAATTGAAAAAAAAAATTCCTCCGACTTAGAACTTGTCTCTAAAACACCGTTAACCTTTATAAGATAGGAAACAGAGAAGATATGTATTACCCTTGGAAAGAGCACCAAAAGGAGGTCAGGTCCACTTACATATCACTGTGCAAGCTCTACGGAAGAAGAGGAAGGAAAAGATGGCTTTCAGACATGGAAAAATATCAGTCCTAGCTACCTTTTAATAACTTTCAGTGTGTCCATCGCTCTGCTGTCTGAGCAGCCTCCAGGAACTTAACACACGACCAGTAGCTGCTCTTTGTATTTCCTTCCCTATTGCTCTTCTCAAAGGGAAATATTATTTATCAAGGCAGAGAAGCCTTTGAAAATAACATCTTGGATGAATTAGGTTTCCTCTCTGCGCTTGATTTATTGTCCCTAGATAATGTAACAGGAACAAGCTCTTGCCAGACTCTCTCATGTACTCTTAAGTATTGCCAGTGTTTAAAGGGATTGCGTGAACTTTAAAAGCATATCTCCATATGAAAATTTTGCAGGTAGCATTGCTGCAAAAAGTAAAAGTATCTTTTGCTTTGAATTAAATTACCATGACAGAGATTAAAGGGCTACTTCCCTTCATCTTGGATGAATTAGGTTTCCTCTCTGCGCTTGATTTATTGTCCCTAGATAATGTAACAGGAACAAGCTCTTGCCAGACTCTCTCATGTACTCTTAAGTATTGCCAGTGTTTAAAGGGATTGCGTGAACTTTAAAAGCATATCTCCATATGAAAATTTTGCAGGTAGCATTGCTGCAAAAAGTAAAAGTATCTTTTGCTTTGAATTAAAGGAGATGACAGAGATTAAAGGGCTACTTCCCTTTCACTCTTTTGGCGTGCCTTTGTGTTCCAGAATCAGCCTGTTTCTTGTTCCCTATTGATTAAATGGATCTTTTGCCTAGCAATCATGCACAGGAAGGGAAGGGAAAAAAAAAGCTAAAGAAGAAAAAAAAAGCGCAAACCCTACAGTTTGCAGAGAAACTTAGTAGGCTGCATTGTTCCTCAAACTGTCTGGAGTTGTTTCTCTTTTAATAACCATTTTTCAAGCTGACAGAAGCTCTTAAAAGTAGTTTTGGATTAAAAAGGAAGGAAGACATCCCAGGACTTCATGTTTCTAATTATGCTCCCAGAGAGGCTTCAAATAACTTTCATGAATTTATACCCAAAGCAGCCAATTCTTTTGCTGCTCACACTGTTTTTATTCTGATACAAATCTATTCACTTTAATGGGGCTATTACTGTTTTTAACATGCTTACATAAGAGGAGACTGAGATCCAGCCACTGGTCTCTGTCTCACGTCTTTTCCTTGGTTTCAAACAGCTCTTGAAGAAAGAAAACCAAATTAGTTAAAATGAGGCCAAAAAGTCACGCATGTCGGGAGAAAAGGTAGCAGATGTCCATCCGTTGTTTATTCTCCAGTCCCCAAGATGAGACCAAAGGGCCATGGGCGCTGAGCTTCCGGAAGCCAAACTGCCCCTGATGGGTCCAAGACGCACCTCTGCGGGTCCCAGAGTCAGCAGCCTTGCATCAGCGGCCTAGAAAGGGAAACGGGATCACATCGACTGTGCGGGACTGGGAACCCAGCACCCCCGAGTGAACCCAAGGGAGCTTTTTGGATAAAAGGTTGTTCCTAAATAATTGTCTGTATTTACAGTTAGGGAATTACGTCCTTATAAAAACTTTTCTTTTCAACGCTGTATTTTGAAAAAGGCACTTTGCACTTGACCATGTCCAGATCTTGCCCATTACTGTGCGTCTCCATGGTACTCAGCAGTAGCATGGTAAGTACAATTAGTCCATGCTTAAGGCCGATGCCACAGCTACTAACCCACCACTTAGCCTATGAATGAAGTGTCTTGTAGGTTTTTTACATTAAGCGAAGTGCTGGATATTATTCTCAGATTAATATTCATGTGCTAGGCTTCTTGGAAAAAGAAAAAACAGGATCATGAGAATATTTTTCACTTGGTTATTTATCTTTTGACAGCTACTGAAAAAGAAAAATACAGTTGTTTCTTTAAAAATGAAAATAATTTCAGCTACAAGAAGGGCAGTAAGCAATAATGTTTCATAAAGGAATTGAAATACATCTCTGCAAAGAAACTCATGGCGAGATGTGTCTTCTGACAGCTTCTTGAGAGATGGGAGGAGTAAGGAAGTAGTCACCGAAAACAACCTGCATCTTGCCTTGGAGTTACTCCATTTCTTGTCCTTCTCAGTTGCCTGCTTCCATGGCTTGGAGCAGAGGGGAAGAAGGAGCGGTGCCCACCATCCGTGCTCCTGCACTCTTCCAGGCAGCCTCCCCGCCTGAGCTCTGGGAGCCACCAGAGCTGGAGTGCGCCACTCTGCTGCCCACGTTCTCCTCCGGATGCTTTGCGAGCAAGTATGTGTGCAGCTCCTACTTCTGAGGATAAATAAACTTTTAAAAGCAATTTACAAGGCGTTATATTTGTTATTTTTATTGCTGCTGCAGTATTTGAAGTAGTCTGAGGGGGAAAACCCTGTTGGCAGGAGCTGCTTTTGCACTTGCACCTCACCGAACAACTATGCTTAGCATTTACTGCATGGTTTTGGCCAGACTCTATTTGTGAATAAGGATCACACACTTTGTTTCAGGGCTTATCTTACTGACAATGTAATTCCCAGTTACTATGCCTGCTTCTAGGGAAAAGCTCCATATAAACTTGCTCCATAGTGGGAGAGACAGAGGAAGAGAAATTTAACTCTTTAGAGGACTTGAAACTCAGTAAAAGAGATGTTTTCACTTTGGAATGTTCCCTTGTTCTTTATCAACGTCTCTACATGGGATGGAAATGCTCAACTCTCATACTCCCTTGCTAAAAAGCAAATATATTGCTGTGACATTCAGGTTGGGTTCAGTTCAGCTGTTGAAGGAATGCAAAAATCACATCGCAAAGCGATACGCTGCTTGCCAGTACTACTGCTATCACTGCTGTCATCCCTTAAGGTCCTGGAGGCTTCCCCAGTCGGTGGGAGACATGGAGCAGACTGATGATGTGGCAAAGAAGGAGTTAATCCAGGTGCTAATCAAGGAGCAGCTGTAAGGCACCCAGCTGCAGAGGGTGTGGAAGGAGACAGGCAGCAGAGGGGGCTTAAATGAGCCTGGGAGGGAGAAGCAAAATGACAAGAAAATGAAGCAAAAGCACAAGAAAATGAAGCAAAAGCAGAGCAGGTAGGGAAGGTGGAGCCGGGGTTCCCGAGTGAGGGTCACATCAGGCATGTGGGAAGGGCTGGGTGACTGGGAGAGCTGGGGGGTGCCACCTCCTGCAGCAGTTGGCAGATGTGCTCCTGGGTGGGTTGCGGACATACCCAGGCTGAAGTGCCCTTGCTCTGGTTTTCACTGTACCCAGAGAAACGTTCCTGACGTACGACAAGGTATGCTTCTGCCTTTCTGCACTAACTTCCCACCTCAGAGCGAACGCAGGGCATCTTAGCACTGATGGGGAAGTGGTGTGCCCGCACTAATCCCAAGGGAAGAGTGTGCACCCAGGTGTTGAGAAGCAGTGGAAACACTCTGGAGTCATGTCTTGGTTTACTTTGCACCGCATTGAGAGCTCTTGCACCTTGTTGGGTCTGGGTGCAGAGGGAGGCAGCTCAACGGCTTTGACTTTCCTCTCACCAGGCTGCAGGAGGGATGTTTTCATCAGGGTCTGACTGCTCAGATGTTCCTTTTAACGTACAAAACTGTGAGGCAAAGGGTGACTTTTCCTTGCTAAGTTACGCTCTTCTTGCAATGTGACAAAAGAAAAGTAGGAGGGAGGTAAAGCAGTGCTAAAATTGGTTCAACAGCAGCGGGCTGTGGAAACCTCACAGCGTGCGTGAACAGCAAATTGTCACGTAGCCCTGGAAGGGGGTGATGCCACCTCGCTCACGGCCCCCAGCCCTGAGGCTGCTGCCTGAGCTCCAGAGCTGCCAGGGGACAGGCCAAGTTGCCTAGAGGTTCATTTCTATGGCCAACAGCAGCAAAAGCCTCTATAACTCCCAACAATCAATGCCCTTAGTCCAAATTAAATAATTTCACATCAGTTTTGTGGGGTTTTTAACCCTGGCCTGAGTTTGTCTATTTGCCAGTGAAACACAAGAGGGGGAAAAAAACCCCCAACATATAGTTTAAAATAATGTTTCAAGATTTTCACCCACCTTAAGGTAGGAAACCAGCACGTCACCAGCAGACGGGTGCAGGGCTGGGGTTTGCTGGCCTCCAGCTGCCCAGAGAATCACCCCTGACGTGAGCCCCGAGCCCAGCTGGGGCAGCGGCTCTTGGGGTGGCGGCAGGTTTGGGGGACGCCTCGGGTGCGGGAGCTCCTGTCTGACAGCGCGGCTTTATGCCTAGGGCCTCCAACCCGAGGTCCTGGGTTTGCTGTGCACCTTCCTTTGCTTGTGTGAGCTGTCGGGCCAGGGCAGGACTCCTCAAAACCGGGGCAGCCCCTCCCCGTGCCGACCCCGCCATCAGCCCCCGGCCCTTGCTGGTGTCCCCTGTGCCGCCGGCTTGGGAGGTCCCCCCGCAGCACGGCTCCTCGCGGCCAGGGCCTTCGTCCCGCAGCGCAGAAGTAAGCAGAGCCATCTCTTTCAGCCCGCAAGTCTGTTGCTGTTAACAGCTCAATTTTTACATTACTCTAAGGATAAGAATTACTTAGCTTTAAAAGCTTGAGATGGCATGAGATTAACTGTGCTCTTCGGCAGCTTTTTTTTACAGAGTGAGAATGCATTGCTTCAGTCAGCAGTAGTGTGAAATACAGTAATCTGAGAAAATGCTCCGGTTTTGTAACTACCAGCCAGTCACAGGCTTTGGTCTGTAAAAAGTATACTATATAAAACATCGGTTAAATACAGGTTGCTTTTTTTGTGCCACAGACATAAGTGATGCTTTCAAATATGCCTTTAAAAAACAAACCACAGAGCAAGGTTACTACCTTCTTGGTGTAGCGATGTGACGGAGCGACTGCTCCTGGTCCCTGGGCGGGGAACGCCACGGCCATGGCACAGCATGGCAAGTGCAAAAGCAGCATTTGCTGAGGGAATTCAGCATTTTCCAAAAATGTCACTCCGTCCAGGCACCCCAAAAGGCTGTGGGGTCCATACCTCAGACTTCTGCCTTCCAGTTGCAAAGCAATACCTTATGTACAGCAGGCAGCGCACACTGTCGTCTTCTGTGGCTGAAAAACGCGACAGAACGTGCCAGGTGCTGCGGACGTGAGCTGTAGCGTATTGCTCTGCAGTGATTCCCGACGCGGTCTCTGGAGCAAGGCTGCTGCCATCAAAGCTCTGGCTTGGAGCTCCAGGCAAAACTCAGGGTGCTTTTGCAGAAAGCAAGCACTGCCCGCTTTTCAAAGCACACACTGAACACAGTAGACTTTCCTTCTGATAGCAAGCAAATTGTTCTAATGGCTTGTCAGATCATTTCAGAAACAAATCTCTGCAGCGGTTTTGCAGAAATATGATGTAAATGCACCAGAAGTGAAGCCTACGACAAACTAATTTCCCACCCTGGAACATTAATATGTAAACGCTTTAGCTAAGACTCAAGCCCAAATTGCTGGAGGGGAACAGCTATGGCAAAACCCACTGCCTTATGCCTGAGGGATGAAGATGCCGAGAGCCCTTCGGGAGGAGGAGATCTGCCTCAAGACACCATAAATGGCAGTGGCAAAGCGGCGCTGCCTGCTGCTGCCATGCGGTAGAAATCCCGCAGGCTGGGGTCTGCAGCCGTGCCCCGCGCTGCTCTGCTGCGGCGAGGGCCTGGCGAGGCAGCTGCGCC
>NW_009595826.1:0-583 GCF_000690535.1 Cariama cristata
TGAAAATGCTGACGCTCAGGAGCAGTACCACTTCTCAGCTATGCTGCTTTGCTCAAGGTCGCTCAGCCTGTACATGCTGCAACATTAGTCTTAATTGCAGGGCAGATAGCTACGAGACTAACAGAAGCCCCTTCCTCTACCCCAGCCCTGCGCTGGATGCCCCGCTCGCAGCGGGACGTGCCTCTCGGGCTTTAAGGACAATTCATGCAAAGTGCTGCCCCCTTTTAGCATAGACATATTTTCTTTAAAGATCCTTTAAAAATAATCCGTTACAAGAAAACTTTTTTTTTTTTTCCCCTCCCTTAATTGGAAGACTCGGCTCCTGTCTTTCCCACCCTGTAAATCTTGGAAAGGCTGAGGAAGGAGGGAGAGGACTCCCCAGCTCAGGCAGGCAGCACTTGCGGCGCGGCAGTACTTGAAGAGCTATGAAGATGATCAGCGGTTCCCAAGCAAGCGATTGTTTTATCACCCTCTCCGTCCTGCGCTTCCGGCCCATCAAACACCCAAGCAGTGCTACAATCCTGGTGTGCCGTTCCTTAGGGGATTTATAGCAGTTGCGAGCAAGACTGAGGGGGTGAACCTA
>NW_009595826.1:607-823 GCF_000690535.1 Cariama cristata
CAAGTATGCTGAAGTACTTTGAGATCTGGCCGAGAAGGAAGGGAGCCCACGACAGCACTTCAGTGCTCATCAGAGTTTACCTCCCCAGCGGAGAGCCCTCCTCAGCCGCGGGGAAGCCGGCGCCCTGGGCGGGTGTCCCAAGGATGGCTGTGCGTGCGGCTGGGGAGGAAGGCTGGCTTCCCCTTCCTCTCCCATTGCTCCCTTAGCCGTGCGGCA
>NW_009595827.1:0-311 GCF_000690535.1 Cariama cristata
GACGGCGGCGGGGACCGGGTCGAGGCGTGCCACCCCTGCCAGGTACGTGGGGGACTCCGGCATCACCAAAACCCACCGCTGGTTTGGCAGCATCGCTCCTGGCTCAGCCCCTTGTATTTCTCGCCCCCTCCCCAGAACATGCTCTTCGAGAGCATCCAGGAAGGCAAGTACGAGTTTCCCGACAAGGACTGGGCGCACATCTCCTTCGGAGCCAAAGACCTCATTTCCAAGCTGCTGGTGAGAGATGCCAAGAAGCGGCTCAGCGCAGCCCAGGTCCTGGAGCACCCCTGGGTGCAGGGGGTGAGTGCTGT
>NW_009595827.1:379-594 GCF_000690535.1 Cariama cristata
CGGCGTGTCGTTGCAGTGCGCCCCGGATAACACCCTGCCGACCCCCATCATCCTGCAGAGGTGAGCACGGGTGGCCCTGGGAAGGAGGGGGGAACACATCGCACACCCCCAAATCCTGGCTTCTCTCCCCAGCGGGCTGCTGTCCCCTCTTGCTCCTTTTTGGGGGCTCTGCCGTGGCTCTCTGGGCAGCAGTTGCAGTGTGTGATTTGGGTTCG
>NW_009595828.1:0-3319 GCF_000690535.1 Cariama cristata
TTTTTTTTTTTTTTTTGGTGGTGGTGGATTGGTCTTTTTTTTTTTCCTGTTGGCATTACAGAGCTAGTTCAAAATATTTTTGGCTAAAATGAGAATTAAATGGAGATTTAGTTTTATGAAATGTCAAGAAATAATAATAATAATAATAATAAAGAATAAGGTTGTAAACCTGAGTCTCTGGCTTCTTGAGATCCCAGTGGAGGCTTGAAAGATCTGGGAAGCCGTTCTTAAGTAAGTCTGGCTTAAATTAGGCTCCAGAATCGGGGTCCAGGTGTCCCCCTCGCCATCTGCCTGGCCTTGCCGTTACCGAACCAGCCGTGAGCCTCCTGGTAAACAGATGCGCTTTAAATCTCGCCTCGTTAATCTTGACCTAATCCTTCCTAATTAGATTAGGTCAGGCCTAAAGCCGGGTATCCGTACCCCTTTCTGAAACAGGTGGCCCTTTTATCGGCATTGCAGGCAGCATCCAACAACCGAGCTGGCGTCACCGAGGGACCAAAGTCCCTCCCGGCTCGGTGACGTGAGCGCCTCGTGGGTTTCCCAGAAAAGTTAAAACAACAAACCCAAAATCTGTAGTTTTGCCCAGATCTGGTGCCTGGAGGCTGCTGGGTTGAGAAATTCCACGTTAAAACCTCTCCTTCATTAACGGCCGCTCTGAAAATCCACAGTGGGTGCCCAAAGGCCTCGCTTTTTGGTTTTTGGGGCTTTTTTTTGGTTAATCATCACGCTTCTGAAATTTAACCTATTTTCCGGGTTTTCTTGGGAATCACGTTTCGTTTTCCCAGGTCGGCTGGTCTTTCACAGCAACCTCACGCACAGGAGAAGAACCCCCGTCGAGTCCCTTGTTAGCCAGAAAGCCAGAGATCCAAATCCTACCACGCTGCCTGCCATCGCCTCGTTACTGCCCTCCGCTCTCGTTTTTACCGCGTCACGGCTTTCAACTCCTGAGGTAATCGCCTCTCGTCACGCTCAAAATTCTGCCACGCTCAGCTCCAAACCCTGTCCCACCCCCAATGACCCCAAATCTTCAAGGTTTGGGGGACAATTTCTTGTGGACATAAAGCCCTCCCCGTCGGGGATGTTGGGGTTTGGCTTTTGTTGGGTGGTGTTTTGGGTTTTTCTTGCCTTAAAGCTCCTGATCCGGTCGGAGTCAAAGCTCCAACCCCAAGATCTTCCATGAACCTCCAGGTTGTGGGATGACCACGAGCTCGATCGAGCGCTCTTTTATTGATAATTTCTTTTTTTTTGTACAGAAAAAAAAAATAATCTATGATTTCTCGTTACCACCTCTTCATCTGGTTCCAATGGTGACTTGCCACACTCGGACGAGGTTATCCGTGTAACCGGCAAACAGCGTCTACGGAGGGAAAGAAAGAGTTGGGTCATGGGAAGGGTTGGATAACAGCGAGGTGGGACCTCAGGACGTGAGGACGGGGGATCTACGGCCCTCAGAGTAAATCCCAAAGTAGATCCCAAAAGATCAGCTCCAGATTTTTGGGAAATTAAAATGGAAAAGAGCTCGAAGGTTGGGAAGGGACCCAGGGGAAGATCTTGGCCGAGATAGCTCCAGGAGCGAAGCACAAGCGTCTTCACAATTCCCCCCAAAAAATAAAAATCTCCTCGTTGCGCTGGGCTGGGATGCGGGGAGGGGGGGAAGGGGGATGGTTTTCACCTGCCCATCTGCGGACCAGGCCAGGGAAGTGCACTGGGGCGGTTCGGCTTTGCTGCTGGTGCTGATCACCTCCTGCTTCAGCTCGTCCACGATGATTTTGCCTTCCAGGTCCTGCAGGAGAAAAAAAAAATAAATAAATAAATAAAACAAAAAAATGAAGGAACCGAGGGGTTCTGCAAGGAGATTCCCACAAACAAATCCAACCCGACTCTGAACGCCGTCAGGGAGCGGAGGGATCGCTCAGAAACAGCCTCTGGATTTTTCCGCATGAGATTGCAGTCAGATGGCATAGAAGTGTTTCATCACGGCGCAAACCTCTTCGGCCAAGGAACCAGGTCACTGCTTCCCTGACCCAATCCCGGTGGCGAAACTTCCCTCCTCCTCCTCCCAAAAAAATAAATCTGTGAGCCAAGGTGAGGCTCTCCACCGTGAAGGTGACTCCAACCCCAGCCAAACCCCAAAAACTGAAGAAAGTTTCAATTTTCTGGAGGAAACCCTGCCCGGATGAGGTCAGAGAGTGGTGACGTACCCAGACCTTGATGAAGGTGAGCGTCTCCACCATGAAGGTGACTACAAACCCCAAAAACTGAAGAAAATTTCAGTTTTCTGGAGGAAACCCTGCCCAGATGAGGTCAGAGTGGTGACATACCCAGATCTTGAGGAAGGTGAGGATCTCCACCTTGAAGGTGAGGATCTCCCCCATGAAGGTGACTCCAAACCCAGCCAAACCCCAAAAACTGAAGAAAATTTCAATTTTCTGGAGGAAACCCTGCCCGGGTGAGGTCAGAGAGTGGCAACGTACCCAGATCTTGATGCTGGGGCCGGTGGCAGCACAGAGCCAGTAGCGGTTGGGGCTGAAGCACAGAGCGTTGATGATGTCTCCTCCGTCCAAGGTGTAGAGGTGTTTCCCTTCGTTCAGGTCCCACAGCATTGCCTGCCCGTCCTGCGCCGCATGAGAAAGGACTCAGAGCGAACCCCAATGCTTTGTCACCTGCCTCCGGATATTTTTTTTTCCCCCCCACCCCACCGAGGCCCTTTTTGGCCTTTTTTTTCCCACCCCACCACGGTCACGCTTGGAGCACTTTGCCGCAAACCAGTGTAGATATGGAAAATTTAGAAGGACGCAGCAGGAAAATTCAAAGAAAACCCATCGAGGGCTGAAATAAAAGAGCTAAAAAAAATCCCTGGAGCTGGGCTGGGCGAGCATCTTTGCTGCGGTCTTCTCCCCGCTCCTTGCTCGACCATCGCGTCAGGCCGGATCTTTGGGTTGTTACCACCCCGCTTAAGCCAAGACTAAGACGTGGAGTTCATTCTCAGGGTGGGAGACGTGGAAATGAGCCGCAGCTGCTCATAGGACACCAAGATCTCGTCTTTGGAGCTGATTCAGCCTTTCACCCCGGTGACACGTACCTTGCCACCGGAGGCACAGAGGGAGCCGTCGGGGGAGACGGTCACCGTGTTCAGGTAGCCCGTGTGCCCGATGTGGTTCGTCTTCAGCTTGCAGTTAGCCAAATTCCAAACCTGGATGGAATGGGGAGGGAAAAAAAGGGGGTTAAAACACTGCTACTGCACCCCAAATCTGAGGGGGGAATAAAATAAAGGGGGGGAAAAAACCCTTCCCTGGAGCACTCTGGCTGCTCCGATCCT
>NW_009595828.1:3363-3703 GCF_000690535.1 Cariama cristata
TTCGCCGTTTGGGAAGCAGATCCCACCTCACCTTCACCAGCTTGTCCCAGCCGCAGGAGACGATGATGGGGTTGCTGCTGTTCGGGGAGAAACGAACGCACGACACCCACTCCGAGTGACTCTCGTCCTGGGGAAGAGGAACGACGCCGGGTTCACGGCGAGGAAACGCGGCCGAGTCTTCCCCACCCCGTCCACGGGGCGCTGCAAGATCAGACGTGCCGCATCCCGTCGTTCCGAAACTTTCCCAGACCTCCCCGCCTCGTCTCCCATCCCTCATCATAGCAGGACTTGTCCTCAGATTCCCCCCCGCTTCCCCAATCCCAGGGAGAGATCGGCAGGG
>NW_009595828.1:3742-5113 GCF_000690535.1 Cariama cristata
GACTCCCGATCCCCAATCAGAAGCGGTGGGAGCGGACCTAAAACGGAGTCCACGGAGATCCTTTTCTCGTGGAGGTGTGATTTGGAAGGCCACCACCCTCCCCGGCTCACCTGCACTGTGTATTTGCAGACACCCAAAGTGTTCCAGAGCTTGATGGTCTTGTCCCTGGAACCCGAAACAATCTGGCGGTTGTCGGAGGAGAAAGCCACGCTCAGGACGTCCTTGGTGTGGCCCACGAAACGCCGAGTGGTGGTGCCGCTGAAGGAAGAGAGAGACGATGACAGATCTCACAGAGAAAATCCGCCAAGGAAGAGGAAAAAATTGAAATATTTGGAGGAAAAAGAAACAAGAGCGCGGTCTACAAAAGGGTAAGGAGCGGTGGTTCCCTTTTTCCTTCAAAACAACAACTTTGGAGGAGGACTGGGGGGAACCGGGATGAGTGCCCACATGCACGCCTGGCTCCGCAAATCCCAACCCTCTTCCTCTGGCTGTACCCCCAATTCAGCCCAAAGTGACCCCAAAAGAAGAACCTGAACCCCCAGCTCGGCTTCTCTCCCATCATAATTGCAGGACGTGTCTTCAGATCCCAGAGGATCAGCAGACTTTGGGTCAGATCTAATCATCAGGAGAGGGAGCTGAGGAAGAGCAGCCAAACACCCCAATTCCCGCCTCCCTCGAAAACTGTGGCACCGGCCACAGAAAACTCCCTCCCTGCATGGTTTTATCTTCCAACCCAAGAGCAAATCATCTTGGTTTCAAGGTGCTGGTGACCTCATCACCTCTCCCAACAGCCAAATGAAGCGGGGAGACATTCTACACTCCCCCTTCAAAACACCCTCGTGTCCCCAAAGCTCACGTGGTGAGGTCCCAGAGCCGCAGGGTGCCGTCCCAGGAGCCCGAGAGAGCAAACTGCCCGTCAGAGGAGATGACCACGTCGCTGACAAAGTGCGAGTGCCCGCGCAGAGCTCGCTGTGGGATCCCGTAGTTGGTCTCGTCACGGGTCAGCTTCCACATGATGATGGTTTTGTCTGTAGGGGAAGCAGACCGAGGTAAGGTAGGGGTCACCTCAGGGACCGCAGCCCTCTGCCCACCTTCTCACCCACAGAAATGGGGCGGGGAGCTGTCAAAGAAAATGGGGTGTCCATGTCTCTGCTTCTTTGCCCCCTCCTGCCCATCCCTCTGTCCCCACTGCAGAGACCAGAGCCCTGCTTCCTCTCCCTTCCTCCTCCTCAGCACCTCTGCTCTGCTACACTCCAGCCCCACCCCTAGACCCGAATGCCCTAACGGGGGGGCAGGGGTGGTCTCCAACCTGTCTCCCCCATCCCTAGGCCCATGGGTTCCCCTTCTCCCTGCGATGGTCTCCCCCGACGC
>NW_009595829.1:0-26983 GCF_000690535.1 Cariama cristata
TATATCTGTGCATATATAGATCTTTAAGTAAAGAGTGAAAGATAAGGAGGGTAAGCAAGAGGAAAAAACCATTTTTTTATAAGAGATTAAACAGTGGACAGGAAGATGATGCCTGAAAATTCAGAATCTGTTAATAACGAATGCAGAATAGCAGATTTTCACATAAAATAAAATAATATTGTCCTTTAAATACAAGCTAGAAAATAGCTTTAAAATTCACACGTAAGACTACAAGCCACGCTGCTTTAGGTTCCATTCCCAACCCTCCCATGATTCCACGTGCCCATGACACACCTAGGCATAGTTATTTCTTTTCTCTTAACATTTAGGATCAAATCCAAGGGAGCACATATACATCCACAACACAGATTAGGCAGAGCCTAGGACTCTACAGCTCATCAACCAATTCCCCAAATCCCACTCGACCCCAAGGGTTTGGGTCAGCTCACATTTTGTCTGAAATGTAAGAACCGAAAGCATCACTGCCATGCATGTCCTGAGATGCCACTGTCTCCTCAGAGCCCCCCAGTTCAGCCAGCTCCTGCCTTAGGACGTACCAAATTCATCAACTGGGCATGCACCCACCAGCTCCCTTCTGGAAGAAACCTAGAAGAAGGTGCAAATTGTTAATTGAAGTGAAAACGAGTTAGGGGTTGTAGCAGGAGTTGGCAATGCCTTTAAGGAGCTCAGTGCTAAACCTTTCCACCTGTGATGACAACAGTTCTGTTGACACCTGTTCATGAAAAACCAAGAGCAAAAAAATCCTACTACACACTTCACCCAGTGACTGGTGTCAGTTCCTCCTCATTAGTTTATAGTTGGACTTGATGACCTTTGAGGTCTCTTCCAACCATAATGATTCTATGATCTATCAGCAGCTACCAGCCAGCTTGGTTGGTAGACCTGGGTAGGGTCTACTTACCCAGCTGATGGGTAAAGGGGGCTCACTCTGGCCAGAGAAGCCAGGCAGCCTCAACAAGGGGTTGAGCTAAATGTGGGTGAGGGATCTCATCAGCCATGTACATCTTCCAGGTACAGACGCAAGCACATTTTCTTCAGACATCAGAAATATTTATGGCAAGCACGATCTGAAGTGGAGAGTGCTGCCCCAAAAGCTTCTCAAGAAGCGTCGAGGAGTCACTCTCTCTCTGCGAGCATGAAAATGTCTCAGTGGAAACCCTTGCTTTCCTTGGCTCCGAAGAGATTTCCCCTCCATGAGATGGGAGAGAATGGGATGCCCAGTCTCAAGCCTTTGTTTTTGCCGAAGACAGCCCAGAAACATATCCCCGTCCCAGTGCTTCCTCCAGTGCGAGGTGTTTTGGCTCAACTCCTCCCACAGCTCTTTGTTTTTCAGACTTCCTTGGTTCTAGTCTACATGGGAAGGCAAAATAAAGCAAGGAAACCTGTTCTCATAAGATGGCCAGACTCATTTTTCTTATGCAAGGGCCAGAAGATCTCAGTGAGAAGCTTTCCAGGGCTCTCCAAGCACCTGTGATTGCCACCTTTGGGAATTCCCACCTTGTTCCAGGGGAAGGGGAATCCTCCCTCCTCTCCATGCAGCACCAGATTATTGTAGGGTACTCACAACGTTAGTCTTGCACAGGACTTTCACTAGAGTGCCATGGTGGACACCTTCAGTCCACGTATACACGTGCTTAGCGTACAGAATACCTGCTCCCCAAACAGCTTACAGCAGCAAGATGCATTTAATGCATGGAGAACATGGGCATGGGGAGGGGGTTACACAGCATCACGCAGAGGGTGGGTTCAATTTACTTAATTTTAGGTGTCTGCGATGTCAGAGGCCAAATGTGAGGTGGGGATCTAAACTCCATGGCAGCCCAACCAGTTAAAGGTGGTAGAAAGTGGGGAGGGAGTCACCTGGCCAAACGTCTGCTTCGTGCTGAGGTGAACCATCCTCCAAACTCCACTGCCTGCATCCCCTCTGAGCATAACGGGAACTTTGGCACCCGGTTCAGATACGGTCAACGTAGTTATGGACACATGCGGTGGGATTCAGATAGCAGTGTCACTGGAGATGCTTTATGGCATCTTTTCTGGCCCCCACCTCATTTTGGTGCGGGTTTCACAAGGTCTGGTCTCTGCTATCTCCTTGCATGGATTTCACGATATGCTACGGCATCTGAAATAGCACCTGGGATCATGGAGGTGAAGCCCAGCAGTCTCTGATAAAGGTGAGAACTGAAATGAGGTCTCCCATGTTCCACCCCGCAAGGCCTTGGACACCAGAGTCTTTGCTAACCTTCTCCATGTTGTACAGCCATCATGAGCTTCTGCTCCTCGTTTCCCTAACGCTTACAAAAATGGGCAGCAGAAGAAAAGGAGTGAAGAGCTGTCAGTGTCAACAACTCGCTGTCCTCCAGACCAGCCCCTGCTGCCACACGGGAACAAGATACCTAATAAATACCGAGTTTTGATGAAATCGGGTGTCCCTCCACCACAGCCACACGCTGAAGTTCTCCCGGATTTTTTGCTGGAGCAATTATTTTGCTTTCTGTGAAGGAACATCACAAGACCTTGAGCTTATCCAGTAGGCCATTACATTTCTATTGAGGTTTCATAACAGTAAAATGTTTTGCCAGTGGTACATAAAGTCTTTCAATCAGCTGCAGAGATGGAGAAAAACAACCTGCAAAAGCCTCTTGATGCCATAAAGTCTACTGGCAGCTTGGCAATTCAGGTTAAATTTAGTCTGCAGGACAGGGGTCACTTCAGTCACCAAGATTGTAAAAAAAAAAAAAAAAAAGGCAAATAAAAAGTCTTGTGTTGTAGAGTTTTTATGTAATGACAAAGCCGCTCTCAATAGAGAGGTGGTAACCCTGCAGCTGGGAAATGTACCCGGCTCTCTCCTGTCACTGCCTCCTGCCAATAAAAAAAAAAAGGAACAATGAAAGGAAAGGATTAAATTTGCTGAGATGAGTATCTTTTAACCCTTCCTTTAGGCATACAAGGACAGAGCAGATACGGAGAATGGTAACGGATACCCATCTCCTGAAGTCTTGCTCATGCGGAGCGTGTCCTGCTGAGCTCACAAAGGTTTGACTTTCTCTTTACGTTAATCTTGAGCCCATAGAGCGCTCTGATATTTACAGAAGCGTGTTTTCCTCGCATCACGTGAAATGTAAAATCCTTTTAGTTGTTGCTAGCATCGGGAAAGGAACTGTAAATACGGCATCGCCTTTCGTGGTGTGTTTTTGCCGGCAGGATCGCAGCCGCACCATCTGCCTTTAGGGGTGACTCATGGCTGGGCATATTTTCACTGACACCCTCAAGTGCCTAAGGGCTTAGCACTGATCACACCGGCAGAAACAAGAGCAGCTGGGTGGAAAACCCCTACTCACCCCACCACAGATTGAGATACAGGTGACAGGCAAAACAAACTCCCCGATGGATGCTACATACTGACTGTTCCACCTTACTGCTACTGGTGTTTCACATGGACCGCTCAGCTAACGGGAGGACCCCACGCGTGCAACTCCGGCGATGGTGCTGGGGCAGGCAAATCGCTCTTAGGTGAGCCAGTCCAGGACTACTGCTAGATATAAACCTGACTGAACTTCAGCTGGCTTCTGCAAAGCTATTTGATCATCTGTGTCCTGTCGGTATTGGGATTGCTGCACAGGGATGGTGTTGGATTACTATGTCCTGTTCACTGAGCCCAGAGCATGGTACAAAGGCAGCAAGAGGCCTTGATGGAGCCAAAGCACCTCTGGATCTCAGCTCCAAGAGGTCCCTCTTGATGATGGACCTCTTGCTGGGACCTCCCAGCAGCTCCACCCATGGCTGAGTCACCCCCAGCCGGATGCCCGTGGGTCATCAGGAGGTGGCTTTTTGATCATTCAAGAACCGCTCCTTCAACGGGGAGCCTGGTACAGGCTTTGTTCTCAACAACCTCCTCCTGGGAGCAGGGTCCCAGCACCATGACCCCTGGCAGAACCTTCTCCTCGACGCCTGGAAGGAAGGGCAGAGGGGCTGGGCGATGCCAGTGTGTCTGGCCAGCGCGGCTCTGCAGGTCGAAGGGGCTCCTGCTTGACCCCTCCTGATACCATCTCTGCCCTGCTTCATCACCACCCTGCCCAAAGAGCAGCTGATGGACTAACCAGGTCCCAACGACACCACGTCTTCGTACGGACCCACGCGATAGCTTCGCGTGAGCGTATGGGAGTAACTACAAACAGGAGGAGGAAAGACCTTGTGCCACTGCAGTCCCCTCCAGTTCCCTACATCTGTTACTCCCTTGGTGGCAATCAAGGCAGACCTTCCTCTGAATTCCAGTCTTAACTAAACAGCCAGTTTTATCCCCTTGCTGTTCACAGCGGCGTGTTTCATCAGCAGAAATAGCCCTTCTCCCCCTGTGCCGTTTACCCCCGGGTACCTCGAGAGCATCCACATCCACTCCCAGCCTCTGCCAGGCAAGGCTTGAACCAGCCGACACGTGCGAAGCAGCATTTCCTTCTCTGCGCTTTCAAGTTTATTTTATCCTTCACTTCCCTGGGCGACCCTGGATCCTCATATTAACAAACAGCAAAAAAAAAAAAAAAGGCAGAAAACTTTCGCTTTACATCTCGTCTCATCTCAAATCCCCCTTGCTAATGGCTCTATCTCGCTTCAGCATCGTGCGATCCCGCAACTCCCACCCGACTCCGTATCTTCTCCCTGAATGAGGAGATCTTGCCCTTGAAGGAGCAAGCTGGGTAAAGCTGATGCCTGTGATGTTTTATGACAGGGTAAAGTGGTAGAGTGCCCTTTATGGTGTTTTGAAAGGAAATTGTACAGGAACAATGTCCCGAGCAGCGTGGCTATTGAAAACCCTTCACAAAAGGAGTTTGCCACAAGAGGAAAAGCAGCTTAATCAGTTGAACTAATCACTGTAGGTGGTTGAGTGTCCCTGAGGGTCTGTAAAATCAAATATAATGGGAAAAGAAACATATCACAGCTTGCCTACGCTCCTTGGCGGAGTCACCGGCGGAATCTGGGACATTCCCTGCCTGGCCCCGAGCCTGCTATGACTGTCCTTTGGGCCGTCCCGATGTAGGACCACGCTTGACTCCGTGCAAGATCCCGGCAGGGGCCACGTGGACGGGCTGGGATGAGCCCCGGGAGGTCCCTCAGCAACATGGACTCTGATGGGGGAGTCAGGACAGGGATGCCTATCCCCGTGCACTCACCCCAGCTAACCCGATTTTTGGCGTCGACGCGAGCAGGAGGGGTCAGCGGCACTTACACAACCCTCCTGCTTCAGGAAGAGGAAACCGTCCCTGACAGTCACCCGGGGCTCTCCAGGGAAGGAGGATATTTCTGCCTCCCCCAGCCCTGAATCTAATTAAAACCAGAAAACAACACATACACAAACAAAAATAATCCAGACTGTTTTTTCCTGATCATTTAAGTGTAAAGCCAAGTTAACGGTAGGAAGCAAACTGGGACAACACAAGAGAAAACTTGGGGACATTTCTGTAATCCTGTTGTCAAAAGCTGGAAGTACTTGGGGGACGCTGAAGGGAGACGAGGAAAGCACATGAGCCTCTTTGCTCGCACCCCTTCTCTCCGTGTATGAGCCCAGAGGACCAAGCAGTTCTCTGCTCCAGCTCCTTGTCCCCACACAAGGGCTTTATGAAGGATGGATTTCCCAGGTGCAGAAATACCCCTCTTCAACTCCCATCCAACAGGAGAAGGAGATGATATGAAGCTCAGCCACAGCAAAGGGTGACCGTCCTTCACCCAAAGCTAGCCGTGGTCCTCAACAGCCCTGGCTGGGACAGGCAGAACAGTCCCCTGTGGCTCTGGCCATCCCAAAGCCAGGAGACCCACCACCTGTGGACAGAGGAAGCACAAGAGATCCACACCTTTTCCACTGAAAAGAGGAATTCAGATGCCTTTTGGAAAGACAGGACTGATTAACTCTTAGGCTTTTACTCCATCCTCTCCAAGACATGGAGCTGCGCCTCTCTCTGTCATCCTCTCCTGTCCTCGCCCGTAGACTGACCACCAAAAGCCCCGTGAGATACTAGCCAGCATCCACGCACACATGAGGATTTCCTTTTGGTAACATATTCAGCCTGATTTGACTTTTGAATCCAACAAGATGTGACAGAACCAATGTGATTATGACAGTGCAAACTTTTTAAGACTTCCCCAGCAACCTTTTCCTGGTCCTCAGTAAAACCGTCCCCTTCCTTAGGTGACGCAGAAAAATTTCAGTACTCTCTTAACCAGAAGACCAAGAAGAAGGTACAAACTCACCTGTCTTAACCCATTGCAACTTCACATATTCCTTGTAAATCCTATCTGAATTGGGCAACATTTCTTATTGCTCCTAC
Organism: Cariama cristata; assembly: GCF_000690535.1. Taxonomy (NCBI): domain Eukaryota; kingdom Metazoa; phylum Chordata; class Aves; order Cariamiformes; family Cariamidae; genus Cariama; species Cariama cristata. The sequence goes on from NW_009595829.1 coordinate 6,342, forward strand.
AAGACTGGCGTAAGCCTCTGTGCAAGCGTTTCTGGGTATGGGTTTGGCCAGTCGGATCCTCCATCCCAAAACATATCATACCAGGATGCCACGGGAACTGGAGAAACCCTGTGCAGCGCCAAGTTGACTTACAATACTTTGATAGATACTTAAGAAATTACATTTTTGGGAACTTTTTGAAAAACAAAGGGCCAAACTCAGCGCCCATCATCCCAGCACAGCTTGTGCTCCACTAGCAGAGAGTCATTGGGTTGGGAAGGGTCAGAGGAGAGGACTTGAGAAATGGGTCTGTTGTACCCCATATCCCAGAGTATTTTTTTTTCCCTCTCAACTGCTTGGAGGAGAGAAGGGCAGGAGAGATCCTGCCACTGCCCAGGGAAAGTCCTTCCTTCCCTGGAGGTGGTTGTCTATGGAAGGTCAAACCAAGTTGCCTTTGGTGATATCTAGGTAGGGTGGGTCTTGCGTGGCAGCAAACAGTGGACTAGTGTTTGGAACAATAAACCCCTCAATGGTGTTTAACACTTGCTCATATGGACATCTCTGAAAAAACTTGCCTCTGCTGCTGTCCTTCAACGATCCCATGAAACAGTGATGCCCTTCATCACCTTCATCAGGAGGTGACAGTTACACCTCATGTGTCTAAACCAACAGAGAAAACACCGGGTGCGGAATTTCTGCCGGCTGAGGTGGGGAGGGCGATACCTCTCCCTGGTCTCCTGCCCTGATTATAAACTCTTTGCAGCAAGGACCTCACCACCTCCTGTAGGCCTTTACAACACCTTGTGCAACCAAATCCTCCACCAAATGTGGCTCCGATGTCGATCGCTGTTACTGAAAATATGTCCAATAGACCCACAGTGGCCCTTAACTGGGAAAGTCGAAGCCTGTTTCAATGTCACCTCTATTTTGCTCTTTGTATCTCTCTCACGCAGCAAATGAAGCATGCATCCCATGGAAAAATGACTCGTGGAACATAAAAACGTATCGTATGTGCAAGGAGAGAGCTATGGTTGCACGTCCATAGGGTTGCTTCTCCCCAAGGGAGTGAAAGGTGGACTGCAGAGACCTCAGGGTAGGTGAGCTGCGCTCCTCCGTAACGCAGTGACAGCATTTCCCGAGGAAAGGTAACGGGAAGGAAGCGGGGATGGGCGCTATTTATAGCATGGCTGGACGTCAGCGTTGTTTCACATGAGAAACAAAAGGTGCTTCACCAGTCCAAGACGTGACCCCTTCTGAATGTCACCGTCAGGGAGGGGAGAGGAACCCACACGCGCTTTGGGGAGGAACGAGTATCATTTATAAGATGAACTGGAAAAAAATAGGCAGATTCCTGGGTACCAATGTGCTTTATCCGCTCTTTTATAACAGCCGTGTTACAAAAAGTACCAGCCAACCTGAAGGTCAGCTACAACCAGGCGTGGCCAGCTGGACCTGTGCATCGTGCAGAGGTCAGCCTGGAGGTTGACTCCTTGACCCAAGCTGGATGTCCACTTGCAAGCCATAAGTCCTGCACATGGCAGGAGGATGCCCACCATGGTCACCTGGGATGTGTCATCCTTCTCGGATGAGGCAGGTCCTGGGCAGAGAGAGCCGGTGCACCACAGACAGGCATTGCTCATGGGGTCTGGGGTGTTGCTTAGCACCAAGTGCCCACCACCTTCAGGAGAAGGTGAAAAGCCCAACGAAAACCAGACCCAACTGCACCAAGGCTTTGGGGCCAAACCTGCTTCTAACCAACGGAGCAGGATGAGCTCTTTTCTTCTTGCAAATCCATCGCCTCTCAACCCTACTCTCATCCTTGGTTCCTACCAAGCCCTTTCTAAGAAACCAGCTCTTTTTCCATTGGGTCCAGGCATCCAGAGCTGCTTCCCAACCCTCCTCCCAACCCATGCACTACCAAATGGTCCCACCTGACCTCTCCCAAGCCTCGCTGCCCCATCAGTGGTCTCGCAATTTTGAGTTTCTTCGTATCCAGATGAGGTTTAAAACAAGAAGCCCGTAACTCCCAACTGGTTTGCTGGCCATAAAATCTCATCCTGAGGGATGTTTATACCACCTGTGTGGCTCTACCAGCTCTGAAATGAAGGTTTTCTCTCCCAAAATGATACCTGGGACATTAAGATAACAGCACTGCAATAAAGTCTGAACAGCTTTGTAACCTGTTTGTGCCCCAATACCGTCTGGGTTTTTTTTCCTATTCCCTTTTTCCCCCTATTTCTACCCTTTGTTTTTCCCTATTTCTATCATGTTTTTTCCTCATAAAATAACCATTCTGAGATCTCACTTACTGTTAAAAATCAATTTTAAGGAGTGAGTGCTCTCCAGGGGTGTCCCAAGCAGCACCAGAAGGACTAAGACTCCCCTCCTAGTCCCAAGAGCACTGCAGAGGCAAGGGGACCCTGAAAATCCCCAGTATCAAACCATGTGGCGTGGGGAGAGGCAGGCTGCTGAGGTCCCTGGATGAAGTCTAGGGGATGGGACCACCCTTTTCAGCTTAAATAATTGTTTAAGAGACTGTTGTTTCACTCCACTCCCTCAAGCTGGACTTTTTAGCTTTTTGCAATTAAAATCAGTGTGTTTTTCTGGCTAAGCTTAGATACCACCATGGATGTCCATGTAGGACTTGGGCAGGACTGCATCCCCTTTGCTCTTTCCATTTTATTTCCCTCGTGACCGCTTAGGGATGATACGGTCCCACATCTCCTCCCACGTGATGCCATATCAACCGGGTTTTAAGGCTTCTGTCTCTCCTCCTGGAATATTATCCCAGTGCTACTTGGTCTGGACTGTATCTCCCCCTGTGATCTTCCAACCCCAGCCCAAGGCAGTTTCTTTTGCTATCTCTCCTCGCCATCGGTTTGGGAGGCAGGGATGCCCTGGGGGGCTGAATGCTTCTGTCTGCTGCTGGTTTATCTGAAGGGAGCAGAAAGAAAAAAGAAATAGAAATACACGTCTGGCGTGATCCCTCGGATAGGCTGTATTTTTGGATGGGAGAGAAGAACCAACACGCAGTTCCTGGGCTCTGGTCCAGCTCAGCTTTGGGCATGGGGCTTCAGGCAGGAGAGCCCTTGGCTCTGCAGGTCTCCTCTCCCACAGAATCATGCACTCTTTGGATGGAAGAGGAAGACCCACTCAGTGAGCCAGGATGGGAGCAGGATGCTCCAACCTCTGCTATGATTTCATAGGGAGCCCAGCCCAGGGCTGCAAGGAAGCCCACCCAACTCTCTCTTGCAATACAAGCAGACTTCAGCTTGGTTTAAACCACATTTCGATGATCACAGGGCTGCAACCCAGCTAAAACAAGTCCTATTATTTTTTTCCTAAATCACAAGATGAAATTGTCTTTTAAATTGCATACCAGTAAAAAGGAGGGAGCCCCAAAGAGGACAGAAAATGGAGTTTGCTGCTGACGAACCGCCCTGCCCACAGAAGAATGTTTCTAGGATGCCGGAGCAAACTCTTTTCAGCTGTTTTTTTGGTCGCTGGGTAAAATTTGGGAAAATCAAACCAAGCACAGAATTAACTCCATCATGGCTGTTCATGAGTTGAGAAATGGTGGGGAGATTTGAGGACACACTCCAACAGCTATTATAGGTGTCTCTAGGACTCCCTCGAAAATCCCCCCATGAGGCATCACAGCTCAGACACAGATTTCATATTTCATTGGCCACTTTTTCTCCTGTTAAATAACATTAACCTTGCAAACCCCTGGTTTTAGAAATGCTTTATTGCCCTGGTTGGGTTTTCTCAACCACAGCAGAACACGTCAGCAGAAATGAAGCCGCGTGTACAACTAACTCCCTTATTCCCCGCTTATTTTCACATTTAACCATAGTCATGATTCCTATCAAGGACTCTAGATGCCCTCATATAATTAAATATGCAATTTACACAATTAAATATCCAATCGACCCAATTAAATTAACTCAATGGACTGAAATCACCAACGCCACAGGAACTCAGCTGTCTATTTAGCACATCCCCTCCCGTCACGCAGACAGGCATCCCAGGCTTGCTGCAAACCCCTCTCAACCATACCCACTTTGCAGGCGACCCTGAAAATCAGCAAATTTTGCTTTTCAATAGAAAGACAGGAAGCAAGTCACAAGGACTCAAAGCTTTTACAGATAATACCTTGCCAGTTGCCTCTTCTAATACAAGTGGGGGATCTGTCTATGTTGGAATACGTATAAGGGGAAGAGGAGGTCCTGAAGATACTTCTAGAGCTCTGCATTTTCAGGACGTTTGTGCTTAAAATAAGGGTTTATGCATTAACCCAACACTGGCAGCTGCTAAACAGTACTATGGTCCAAAGATACTTCATGAGACAATGGGGGTAGATGTGCAATGAAGAAGAGAAGATTAAAAAAACCCAAAACATTAAAGAGGTTTCACCTACCTCCGGTCATTTCTCCTCCTTCTGAACAGTTTTTTGGTGTGTGCGATTTCAGCTTCATGAGGCAACGGATGGTAACCCTGTAAAACAAAGGGAAAAACAGCAATCAGCTCCAAGATACAGGAAGCATCAATATGGAAGGGGTCAGAGTGAGACAGAGCCATACACTCAATAAGTGAGCACGATAAAAGAAACAGTTCCCATCCAAACATCCTTACAACACCTCAGACCCTATCAAAGCAGGTCTGGAAACGCACAGACTTTTTGTACCCTCTCAGGGCTGTTGTAATGAGCAGGGAGTGAAGTTGTCTGCAATTTCTGTATGGCAGAAACCACACGGGGCAAGTAACTGGACCACATACGGATGGATCCCAATACACACCATCTCCAGGGAATTCAACCATTTCACACATGACGCTGTTGATACTGGTGCACTTAAACTACCCGCTTTCACAGGGATGTTTCTTTCGGGTTCATTTACTGATCTCAAACTCAGCTGTAAAAATGTCTGTACGGGGATGATGCTCAGCAGCATTTTGAGGATACTGGAGTAAGCAAACGTGAGCCACAGCTGGCTGGTCTGTTGGGGCTGTGTCCCCATGCCATTACCAAGTCAACAACTTTGTCATCAGCATCTTGCTTGCCCATGGTGAGCTAGTCAACCCATGCCACCTCTGGGGTAGGGATGGGTGGCATCCACCTACTAGAAACAACTGAGATGACCAGGACATTAAATGATTTGCCCCGGTCGTGTCAGTGGAAGAGCTGTGGGTAATTCAAGCTGCTGTTTTGTCCTCTCTCCACTGAAGGTGCCGACTCTCTGACTTGGTATGTTCATCTGATAAGGGGGACGCTGCATTTACCATCCTACTATGGGCATCATGAGGCTTCGTTGATGTGAGCAAAGAGCTCTGAGGCTCCTGGATAAAAGGCACTATGCAAGTGCAAAGTATTATTTATTTTCCAGGGACCACAGAGCTGTCATAACCATAATGAATTTTATTTATGCAGTATTGTAGTTCCCCGGCTGGCAATAAAAGCCCTGTAAAAGTCGTTCCTTTTATTTCTATCGCAATCTATCTTCGCTTTGGAGCTATCTCCAATCTATCTTCAGTCACTGCTGGTGAATCATCACGCGTGAGGGGCCATGAAAGAGCAGCCTGGGCAAGGGCAAGGGCTGGGTGGGAATGTGTCTCATCAAGCAGCAGCTTTGTCACATTGGCATGAAAACATAATACACTGACTTAAACAAAAAGTCCTTCTCTCTCTGCATGAAGAGCCTTAAAAATGACAGTTCATTTTAATAGCGGTTACTGAGATAATAATATTTTGAGTTCCTCTGGTGGAAGATGTAATGGAGGAGAAAGTTTGCTGGCGATGGTAATGAATTTAGGCTTGCAGACCAAAGAAGGCATCCCCAAGCCCAAGACCAACAGGGTTTATTGTGATCATCCATCCTGGCCATCTGCATAGGGCCTGGAGAAACTGCTACTGCAGCAACCCTACAGCTGCCGCAGCAGCTGGAGCCTTCCACTTCAGAGATCTTCGCTCTTCAAGACTTCAAGCAATGAAGAACTCACCAAGCCCTTGGGTAAGTCCTGCTGCTGGCTTGCACGTCCCCATTTGAATCTTGGTTTTGGCTGCAGTCCCGAAGCATGCTTCCTGAGAAGATAGCTCCACTTTTAACTTTCTTCTTCACTTTTAACTCTTCCAGAGAAAATTGGACGCGCCATGATCGTATGGTTTAGCACAGGCATTAGAAAGCATGTTCAAGAGTAGTATCCACTCTCAGTGACCAAATTATCCTTCTCTCCCACTAAAACACCCTTAACACCCAGAGGTGCCACACCAGCCACAGCATCCTATATGATCCGTCATAGCAATAGTACAGGGACCATCACTACATGAAGTTGCCTTGGCTTTCTTGCAGATCTGCTCATCCAGCGAGGATCTGCTCAGCGATGCCCATCGTTCTGTGGTCCTCTGCTCACTTCCCTGCACCCAGCACCAGAAAGATCTCTCCTCGTGCTCCCTAGATCTCATCTCACCGTTCAAACATAGCCCATCTTTGACGAATAAGAGGTAGTTTGGGAGTAGAAAATGGCAACCTGTTCTGGGGCTGTGGTTGGGTTATCACCAGGTCTGACTTCTCCTGCAGTCAAACACCTCATGGTTAATTCCTTGTGGCACCTTTGCTGTCTAATAGCTTAGAATCGTACTGAACCTTCTTCATTACTGAGAGCCGTGGTTTGAGTCTTCTTCGTTACTTATTTTCCCAATCACTTCTTTTCACTGAATGCACAGGATCTTATCTCCAAGATCTCTGTTCCTCTGAAAATTTGCTTGAACTTGGCCAACTGGAACCAAATTGAATGAGAAAAGGAAGGGAGGGAGCAGACACACACAGCCCAATCACATCAGCTGTGCCAGTTTAGGAAATCAAGCTAAAAATAGCACAATACTCAGTGAGGCTGTTTCCAAATGTTGTACTACCACAGCAGGCTAAAGCTTGGGGTATTTTTAAGAATTTAAGCTGCATTGCAGACACATGTGCAAATACAATTACCTTGGAAAACTGAAACTATCTCTGCAGACCACAAGGACCTAAAGCGCTGATATCCTCAATGCGAAACCTTCATTAAAATCTCAGGAGTTGCCTTTCTGCGCTTTCCAACTAGAAACCATCCGTACGGTGGTGCATTGCTGCATGTCCTCCTTGCAGAGCATCCCTGGGCTTCCTTAGATCTCTGTCCACCAGCAGTAGACAGCATCAGGGTGAGAGATGGATTAATCACATGGAAATAAAGCTCCTAATCCAAGGAGCACTCCTGGACACTGCCTGTGCCTTAACAGAGGAGAACTTTGTGTCCCCACTAGGAAAATCAAGCATCTCCTTTCTCCAGTTGAGCAGTTCCCTTCCTTAGTCCTAATCATGAGACAATGTTTTGGAAAACAAAAGTCACCAATCTCTACTCTTGACTATTTTGGTGCCTAAATTTAGCTAAATTTGGAAGGCAGAAAAGTCGACTTTTTTTTGTGCTGCAAGCTGATGCAAAAGGAAATATCAGCAACTTGCAAGAAGGGTGGAGTGATTGGAGAAGACCGAGGGTGCTGGGTGGGTGGGGACAGGCCAGAGTCCCAAGGGCACAGTGAGCTCCTTGATGACATGGCTCTTGGGTTTGTCTGGAGGCTGCTCCTCACCATGGGTCGTGCAGGACAGCAATGGAAATGTCTTCAGTAGAGCTGGCTTGTTGAGGACAACGTGGATCTGAAATGCAGCTCTTCCATTTTTCAGTGGAGACACTCTTTATGAAGCTGAAATCCCTGAACAGAGCCAAATGGAAACGTCTTGCAAGGCAGAAGACCACCCTCTTGGTCTACAAGATCTACACAGGAGGGATGGTTTTTGCTCCTGCCTGGGCCAGAAGACACCATCAAGTCCAGGTGCTCATGGTTTTCATAGGCAGGTTTGCAACTTCTCAGCAGGCAGCAAAATCACATTTGGTCTCTCTCCCACATCGGTTTTATTTTGATATTTATTTGCAGGTGCCTGGAGGAGAACGTAACAAACCAACATTTCAGTGCTGCTAGTTCTGGAAGTGAGGAGTGTGGGAAAAGCAAAGAACAAGGAGCCCATGGTCTCAGGAAGGATCACTAATAGGGGTCGTTTTCAATTTTGGAGCTAAACGCTCTGCGGTTTACATGGTGGGAAGCTTGGAGCAGAACCTGAGAAGCCCATGGGACTTCTAATGCACGTATGTTTATGTCAAGTTTAAATCCTAAACATGCACGCTCTAACAAGAAAGGCCAATAGCTCGGGAAAAGTCAGGGAGTTCAGGACTGGTCTGTTCTCTGAGTCAGATCCCCAGAGATCGGCTATGTTGTGATGCGCACATTCATTTTTACATGTTTCAGGGAAAGCAGCTCTTGGAGAAGAGAAGGTGATGTCTGGCAAGCTTAGGTGACTGTCATATGGTTGGCTAGCAATACGCCAAGGGAAATCTGTCATCCACCGAAACTGCTGCACTCTTTTTGAGCTTTACCTTCCTAATGACGGTGTCTGCCCAACCCTCAGCCCCATCCACCTGCCCACAGGAATCCAGAAAGCTGGCAGCTGCCTCTCTGCTGCCCCAGACCCACTTACATCAAAGTTTTGTGAAAGAAAAACAAAAAGCTTTCAAGATCTTGTTGGTAACCTGCAGCACCCCAAGAGCTTTTGCCTCTCCCCCCACCGATACCTGCTTCTCCCCAGCAACATCCCTCTCCTGCACCATCCCAGCCCACATCTCATTCCAGTAACTGAGGGGTACTGGCCTGGGAGGGACATGAGGAAGAAGGGCAGGACCAGAGAAGGGAAATGGTTGGGTTTAGAGCTACCCTGCTACGAGCGGAAGCTTTGCTATCGTTTTTCTCAAGTCTTCTCTGCAGCAGCATGAGCTGAAGAAGTTGGAGGGTGGCATCAGCTTTGCTTCTTTTACTGGTGATGGTAAATCACAGGGCAAAGCACAAGGAGATAAGGAGAAATGAGGCAGGGTTTTTTTGCTGCTGATGGTCCTTCTGTGACCACCCTTAGGTAGCAAATCCCAGGGATTCCTTCAGCATCTGACAACAACTGCCTTCCAAAAGGGATGGTCCTATTTGGGACCAACCCATACCCTCCCTCCTCCTCCACTTCTGCACTTCTCAAGTGCAACTGTTGCCTGGGGTGGCCAAATTCATGGGTGTTTCACAAAGACTCTAGGGGCTATGAGAGGTTGGGGTTCATTGCTTCATCCCCGTGGTCTTCATGTCTACTGCAGCCTGACTTTCAGATTTGAAACCTCACCCCACAAAGTGACTGTCTTCACTCATACCCACTCATTCAGCCTCTTCCATAGACGTTCCCCATGCAGCAGAAACGCTCCCAGCTCGTGATGATCAAGCAGGCGAAGGTGCCTGAATAGGAAACAGCAACACTAAAACCCTGAGAGTCAACGAAAGATTGAGAAAAGCAACCGGACTGATGGAAAAAACCAACGCTGCGGTGATGAGAGAAGGAAAAAAAATGATCCGGCCATATCGCAGGATCAATCTGCATGAGCTTTATCTCAAGAGCCTTTTGTGCCCTCAAGAAACATCTCCGCCCTTGCTTATCTTAAACAAATGGTTGCAGAAGGCCTGAACTGAACAAACAGGTTATTAGGCCTGAGGTAGGCGCTGGGAGTTTCGTTCAGTTTTATTGCACGCAAAGTTCAGGGTGGGATTTATTTTCTGGGGAGGTGGGAAGGGTAGGTGGGGCTGGGTCCACGGCAGCCCCAAAGATGCCCCATCTGCCTGTGCAAAGGCAACGACAGAAATACCGAGGTTGGAGGGAAGGTAAAAAAAAGAAATATATTGTGGTTCCAGAAATGATGCACAGAAACCAACCCAGTGACTTGCAACACCCTGTGATAAGGCTTTCATCTGCATATAGGAGGGACTATCCGCAGCAGGAAAGTCCAGAACTGTACAGAGCTGCAGATATATTTAACTTCTATTGTGCCGGTCCCACATTCGTGGTGCCTATGGGGCTGAACGTGCCAATACTCAGTAAAACCACCCCAGCCATCCAATTGTACATGAAAAACATGGCAAAGGCCCCGCTACCTCCCTGCCGGCGTCACCCCCATCACATCTACCCACCCAAGGCCAGCACTTATCAACCCATGTCAGTCCTGTGGGTACTTCCAGCAGAGCCATCTCCTTGGAGGCCACTTGCCATTGCCTCTTCCCCTTCCAGGAACTCCCATGGCACCCACTCTCTTCTTTTACAAGAGGGGAATTTTTTATGTCTTGAAAGGAGAGGGCTGAAGCACAAACCAAAGCCTTGACCTGCTTTGGAAGCCATGGAAGAATACCAAACAATGTCAGGAAGTCGCCTGGAAATGATTTCCTCTCTGTAAAAAATTTAAATGATAAATCTGTTCCTTCAAATTGCAAGCTATTCATTTTTCCTGGAAGGTGTTGATAATAATAGTTGCTTCTGAGTAAGGAATCAGTCGGTGCTCAACATCAATGGAATAGAAAGTACAACAATTTTACAAAAATACTCCCCACTCGAGATAAAAGGCAGGTAAATCCTTACAACACTTCACGGTTGTGGCTCTCCCACCACTTCTCACCCACAACACAGTACATATGGGTCCTGGCCACCTCCAAGGATGCTTTCTTCAACATTAATCATTGGAGCCAGGACTAAATTAAACTATAGGGTTGGCAAAGAGGACTTAGTTTCCAGTCACTCAGGAGCTGGAAAAGGAACAAAACTCCTCCAGCTTTGCCACCACTGATCCGACAAGTCCCACAGCGGAGAAGGGATGCTCAGTGGGACCTTGACAGTAGGATGTGCTTGCCCGATGAATCATGGCATAGCGCAACATGCCTCAAAGAGGAGGCATAGGAAGTTGTCTTGGGAGATGTCCCAGTTTGGAGGATTTCCTGATTAACTACATCTTTGGGGAGCACACCATAAATCATACATCGCCAGCAAAGGCTGAACGCGTAGCTGCAGCATGTGTGCCTCGGTGATGAGCACCTTGGAGGAGACTTTTTTTCCAAAAAAAGGGTGGGAGCACAGAGGAGCGACGGCTGTGACGGTGATCAGGACTGTCACAGCTAAACATCACTCTTTAGTTATCATTAAAAACACCAGCGCTATTCCCTAGAGGGGTCTCACGTTGCCCCAAGGACACAACCTCCTGGATTCCCACTTGCTGAGCATTAATGCTGGTCTATACAATCCCCTCTCACGAAATGGTGGGCATTTTAACAAATTACAGACTCTACACATGCAGTCCAAGACCTGAAGAGGTATTATTTAGACCTGTATCTTTCCACTGTCTTTCCTTAGCGTTTTCTATCGGCTCCTGGCAGAGAGAGGACACCCAGCTAGAGAGAAGACAGCATTTAAAATGGCATTAAATACTTGGTGGCATTAAATACTTGGTGGCATTAAATACTTGGTGGCAGCTAAGCTGTCCCACCTCATCCCTCTGCAGCCAGCTCTGGGATGAAACAAAAGACACATAGAATGACAGAACAACCCAGCATGAAAGTCCCTGTGCGGGGTGAAGGATGTAAATGCAATTAAAGCATTAGAATAATTAGGCAAAGCATCCCAAGTGAAACGTACTCTGAACCTTCCTCAATGCCTCTGCCAGCGAGTTTTCCAGGGTCTATTTTTAGCTCTCGGCCCCTAAGCTCCTGAATTATACATAATTCAAAGATAATAAAACTTTAAAATCCAGGACAAAGTCTCCTAGGAAGAACTGCCTCTGCAAACACACACGTGCACATCACTGCAACCAGGATGGGCAGGGAGAAAAACCCAACCAGTGCCACCAAGTCCCAGCTAAGCCACCGAGATGGGGACAGACTGGAAACTCTGCGGCGTTGAAACAGGGTGCTCCAGACACACCGACACGGACACACGGTGCCATAGGAAGAATATAAATAACAGACAAAAGAAATCCCCTTTTGTTACAAGAATCCGCAAATCCAAAATCAGTTACAAGCTGACTTAGGAAACGGAGTTTTTTCCCATGTTATAGCAAAATGGGAACAATACTTCAGGAGTGGAAGTAACTCTAATTGTTTTAACTGATGTTATTTTAGTGTTGTTTAGGTTTATTGTTTATTTGTATGTATTTCCTCTACCCCGGTCAGGCTTAAAAACAAACCTTGCTGTCAGCAGCAAAGCGTCCCATCCATAAATAAATATATTTATCCAGTAAATATAGATATAACCACACCATTGCTCAGAGTCCTTAAATACAGAATATTTAAAGAATCATTAAAATAAATAGCGTTGGTGGCCTGGGTTTGCTTTTCCCTGGAAAAGGGAGCCTTTTTCAGCTAATACTGGGAATAAATACCGCCCACATCACTTGCGACCAGAAGGCAACACACCTGGTATTTGGTTTGCTGTCTGTCCGGGTAGCCCAAGCTCATCCTGAGAAAGGGCTGTGCTGCTCTGAAAACCTTTTCCTAAATTTTCCTTGGCTTTTGCTAGTTTGGGGGTGAGGGAGGAATTGCTTTAGCTGGGACTTAAGAGTGTTATGAGGTTGCTATGGGAATATTTGTAACTCAAGCTACTTCAGTCCCTCTGGGACCTCGCATTTCTTTAAAGTATAGTTTCCTCTATATTTTTCACATTCCCCAGTCTGGTTTTCCCAGTCTTTTGTCTCCTTCGAAGCCTATCACCCCCTATTTGTGCACTTTGATGTGTCGTTCGATCACGCCTCTCCAACCGAGATGAAGCGGGCAGGAGACATGGCAGGAGGACCCTTTGTTCAGCACCCACCCTCAACACCTCCCCATCGTGCCATCGTGGTGGATGGTGTCACGAGGAGAAGACCCGCAGGCAGAATAGGGACCGCCCCAATCAATTTTTAAGGTGATCTATAAATAGATCACATAGGACAACAGGGAGTTTGAGACTAGAGCCCAGGTCACCCTTTAAGCTGTTGAACCTCTGTGCAATCCCCAGCATTGGTACAGCCTTCTCTTGGCCAGGTGTGCTCACCTCAAACTTCAGCATTGCTCTCAGCAGGAGGTAAGGGCTGTATCCAAGCAGCTTTTCATTTCACCCTTATTATTAACAAAAAATTGCATGTTTTCTATGTGCATTTGTGCAATCCCTCAGAACCAGGCCCTCACAAATCTTCTCCTCTTGGGCGGCCCGGGGTTTCAGCCTGGAGGAGTTCCAGCTCATGTAAGCTCCCAGGACTTGGGACAGTCCAAGAGCAATGAAACCCCTTATTTGCAGAGTGATAACTTTATAATCTTACAAACAAGATGTGGCTTCTCTTTTCTTTCCATGTGGGTAGATCCAGAGGTGCTAGGAGAACTTTCTCACCGCTCAGCCTTTGGCACTTCCTGTTGGAGGCCCTCCAAGGGCATGAAGTTTTGCAACACCCTAAGATCACAGGCAAGAGTTAATAAGTCAACGAGGATTTTTTGCCGTGATCCATAGCACTGTGATCCATACGCCGCGCTACCAAAGCAAAAGGGAATTTTGCCATCAACTTTAAACAGGGTCACGGTGGTGGCAGATCCTCTTGGTCCACCAGGAGACCTTTCTCGTAGACCTTCATGGCTCAAGCAAGCTGTGCAGAATATCACTCTCCTTCTCCAAGCCCCTCGTATTGTGCTGGAAGCATTTTCACACAACAAATATTCCTGTTTGCAGTGGGCTGAAGAAACAGCCAACACACTTTCCCTGGGACTATACCACAAAGAAATGTTTTTTCTCCTTTCTGAAGTCTCTGCTTAGTCTAGCTCAGCCCGGAGAGAGCAAGCGAGGATCCCATGTTGCAGCCACCCCAGCTTGGAAAATACCCCAATGTGCAAATGCCAATTTAATCCTATAAAAGCCTCATTCTTCCCTTTGAAAAGTCCCATTCCTTTGCAGGAGTGTGGGCTCTGCAACACAAGGACTTGACTTTTTCCTTGCCAGGTTACTGGCAGTTTGTACCTGGGTAAAAGAAACTGCTTCTTGAGTGTCCATCTGCTCCCTCCCAGGATTTTCCTTTTACGCATCAAGGACTAAGATTCCTCCTGCTGTAATGGGTTTTAACACAGGGACAAGCACAGAAAACATTATGCACTTGCCACAGAGTATCAATCATATCACATCATATATTAATTACGCTGGTGGGTTTTCACTGGTGCTTCACAGACCTCTGGGAGCCATGGACTACTTTGAACAGTAAAACGAGGACGAGTAAGACAAACATGTTTGTAGCTGCTTTACAGCAATCTCCAAATGGGACATTTGGAAATGCGTCTGGCATTTCCATCAAAAAAAAAAAAAAATCCTGAAAAACTGATTTTTATGCAAATTTGCTACAGGACAGGCAGCAAGATGGCTGTATCCACTCTCCCGTGTCTTGCAGAAGCTGAACTTCAACCACAACAACTCCAAAGACACAGGCATCATTCAAACATCAGCTTTCCTGCCAGTGAAAGCATGAGTTACGGCTGTTTTTGTGATGACTGCCAGGAGCTGGGTGAAGCCCCTTCAATTCATTTGACATTGGCCAAGAGGATGCACCTTCAGCTGTTTTATCAGAACCAAGCGGGGACAAAGAAGATTGGATTTAGATTGGATATTAGGAAAAATTTCTTCACTGAAAAGGTGCGTTGGAAGAGGTTGCCCAGGGAAGTGGCGGAATCACCATCCCTGGAGGTATTTAAAAGACTTGTAGATGTGGTGCTTAGGGACATGGTTTAGTAGTGGACTTCGCAGTGCTAGGTTAACGGTGGTACTTGATGATGTTAGAGGCCTTTTCCAACCTAAATGATTGTACGATTCTATAAGAATCAGCACTAAAACTCAACAAACCAACCCAACCCCTGGATATTCTCATGTGTCAAGCAACCAGCACCAAAGACCTTGCTTACTGGGATGTCTCAGGTCATGTTGCTCCTCCTCGTTAGGGTTTTTTTACCTCCTTTCTACTTTCCTTGGTGTTCTTGCTGGCAGGATTGTGCCCATGTGATGGACTCAGCTCCAAAAGCTGGGAAGGGTCTGAGACAGCGGTCACTGAGAGCGGTATGACCAACGACCAGAAAGGGGAACAACAGGAAAACCACAGATCCGCTGCTTTATGAGCAACTTGGAATCAGCTGTCAAACTGCTCGCTCCCAAAGAGAGATGGGAATTTTGGCAACCAGCACATCCTCCATGTCCATTCACCTGGCTCCCTTCTCTATCCAGGACCCGTGCCCGCCATCATCAGCACCGCAGCCATAAGCATCCTACAGATGCTATGTGTTCGTGGTGGCTCTGAAGTCATGCAGGGACCCCGTAGCAGCCCTGGGATGCAAAACGAGGTCTCCTATGCTAGACCCCACGCTCACCTGGGTACCCCTCCTGTGGGTCTACCTACGGCCTTAAATTAGGTAGCCAAGTACCTTACCTAAAGCAGTTTTAGACCTCCTCTTTGCACACTATATATAGTTACACTCGTATACAAGATGCTAAAGGCACACGGAGTCCTTCCTCCTGTCTGCATCCCTGCTGGGATCGGAGACAACCCAGCAAAGCCAGGATGGCTCAAGCCTGCCCTTCCCAAAACCGAGTCATCAGACGCCTGCGTCTCTGTGCTTGGCAGCCTCAGCCCTTCTCTTCTTATCGTCGCCAAAAATTATTCATTTGACATCCATGGCCTTTCGCCAGCAAGAACGCTGCGCGAGGAGCAGAATTGTCTCCTCTGCTCCTCCGACAAACCTAAGCAACAAAAGTGAGGCTCTTCCTCATGCAAAACCAAAAAAAAAAAAACAAAAAAAAATTTCCCACCAGCTAAGAAAAGCTGGAGGTTAATATAAATTCCATGGGTTTGAGGGGGAAACGGAGCCGCATTCAAAGACTCGATGGCTAACCACGCTTCCTTCGTCTGGCAACTGCCCGCTCCCCCAGCAGAGTTATTGAGGAAGTTAGACGAGCGTTGTATTTGTTCCAGCTGCAGATTTTCCTTAACCCCTCGTAGTGGTGTTTTCAAAAAAACGCAAGATCTTGTTTTCTGACGGTGGCTTTTCATTTTTGTGTATGCCACAGCTACAGTTATTCAGCTTTAAGCACTGTCATTCATAGATTAAAAATAAAGAAAAAAACCCCTTTGCCATTCTAAGAAGTCCAGGCTGGATGAGCAAAAGGGGGATTAAAAGAAGGCTTTCAGGAATTAAGTTGGAACAGGAAAGAAGAAGATAAAGCCATTATAAAAGCTTGTGCTAATACAGGAGTTCTTTTTGTTGTAAGTGTTAATGCAGCCGTGCAAATTCCTATGAAGATTTATTAGTCAGGTCATATAATCTGCTCTCCTTCCTCTTCTGATGATAAAATCAAGGCTATTTTCCTCCACTAAAACGTTCCTCTCTCTCAATCAAGAGGAAAAAAAATTTTTTTTTTTTCCAAGACTGTACTTGTGGTATACACAAGGCTACGAGTGAGGCTGATGCCTTCAGAATAGTGAAGCACAGACAATGAAATTAAGGTACCCATTTAGGGACTACACTGTTAGGATGCTCCCCACAAGGCAAGCACAATCCCAGGTCCATGGTACCCAACCCTGAATAACTTGACGGAGCTGGGATATGCAGCACCGTTCTCCTCCAGCATCCCAGACCTGCTATAGCATCCGCTGTCCCACGGGACTTCAGTCCAGTATAGCATTTACTTTATGCGAATCTGCTCCGAAGTCTACTATTTGCTCTGGCCCTCAGCCAGCCAAGCACTTAGGCACATGCTTAAAGTTAAGCACAAGAGTAAACAGATTGAAGGCAGGGGGGACTTAAAATTAAGCACATATTTCAAGGATTTGCTGGATAAGGGCCTTAACCCCAGTGTACGGCGTTTAACAGGGATGATTCCCAGTTGATTAGCTCCCCCCTTTCCCCAACCTCCCTTCCATCGGACCAGGCAACAAACGGTTTCTGTTTTGCCACCATGCTAAAGGCTTGGCTTTAAAGAAACCTTGTCTAGCCTCCAGGCAAAGCATGTCTTTCTTTAATTATACCTGCCTGTGAAATACCTTCCAGAAATCCCCACCCAAACAAAGCCTCAGGAAAGGAAATAACGGAAATTCTTGATGGTTTCCACGGGGGAAAACGATCCTAACCAGTGAGACAAGGCGCACGTAAGATGAAGCTGATGACTGTTCCTACTGTACACGGCTTCCATCCCAGAGAGATTCCTTAAAGCTTCAGCAGAAACCCCCAGCTACCACAGTTCTCATCTCCCAGGGCAGAAGCCTCCTTGAACCTGATCCCTGGATGTGGCTTTCCGCACATATTAAGATCTGAAAAACCTTTTGGTGGACACGCAGGGGAAGAAGAGAAACATGGTAGCACAAAATCCATGAAACCACCATGCTGTTCCCCATAACAAAGTGCAGCATCCAACGGCGAATCTTCCAAGAGGCCACACAGCTTCTAAAGGGATGGAGGTCACCTGCATGACTTTTTTTTTTGCCTTGCATGCCCTTTTATATGAGCTTTATTTACTTTATTTCAATTGCACCTACCAATGCTAGGACCTCGGTAGCTGTGGGCACGTGTGCAGGTCTGGTAGAGCGAAAGCCCTCTCGGCACAGAGAGGCAACCACTCCAAACAGGCAGCAAAGGAAAGAACTGGAAGATATGGACAAAACTGATGAGCAGAAGACTGGAAACATGGACACAGAAGATGAAGATTTGCTATTGATTTCTCAGAAACATGACTGTTCTCATCAAAGAGCAGCAACTTGCCCAAGACTTGAAAGTGGACTAATGGAACATCACCAAGTCCCACTCCCATCCTGTACTTGTCCCCATCCCACTCACTTCTAACCATCCTCAGCTGCATTATCATCTGCTCCTGAACAGTCAGTCCTTCTCACCAGGGCATGAACATCTGATTTGCCTGTGCCACGCATAGCAATGGCACTAAATAATCAAGTACCTTTGGAAAAGCACCTGTGAGAGATGCCTGGATTACTCCATCCGAACTGCAAACCACTCTAGGCGACCACTAGATCATCAATTTTCACTGCAGCACATGCAGAAAGACTTCTGCGCTGCCAAAGCACCTTCTCTTTTGATCCAATCTCATGTCAGGAAAGCTACCTTAGACCTCCCAGAAGAAGGGCATGACCTTCAGCTGCTGCACTGCAGCCTTGCCCTTCCTTAACTAACAACTCTCAGAAGTTGAGGACTGGCAGAATAAATTTAAGTCCTGTCTCGTATGCAAATCGCGCCGTGAAAAGACGTGGCAAGTATGAAGCCAAACAAGGTGGTCTGCTTCCACTTCAGACAGGAATGGCAAGATGGTCAAGTAGTCAAAGAGCTCCACCTCTAATGCAGCAAGTTCCCAGCCTCACGTACATTGGCGACCCTTGGAGCTACTAGCGATATACTTTCATGGTCTCGCTGGCCATGGGCAGCTGGGCGGTATTTCTTCTTCTAGACGAGGAATAGCAGCAAAGGAGCTGTATCTTGGAAGTCTGTCACACTTCACCTGCCCTTCACCAAGGTCAACACAGCCCATTAATTATCATTTATTACCTGCATAGCTACGCTGCTTGGAAACACCACCGAAATCCTGGAGCTAGATGCTGTACGCAGAGATCAGAAAGCTGCTCCAGTACCAAGAGAAAAGCAGCATAATATCAAGGCTGAAAGAAGAACTCGCAGCTTGCTTGCTTTTACCTTCAAACGAGGGCATTTGTAAAAAAATTAAAAAAGAGTTTAAATAACAAATCTGTTTGCCTAAGCATTTGTAAATTGAGCTAAAAATAGTTTTCCTTTCAACTAAAGGACTCCGTAGTGTGTGTAGTCCCAACACTGTGGCACTGCAGGAGGGGTGGGTGTGAGACCTTGAATTTCTCCCTGGCCATGAGTGTTCCCACCATGTCCTTGGGATTTCAGGCAAGACATGGGACAACTCCCACCCATCTCCATTGCCAGAGGTCCTGGTCTCTACCACTTTTCCATAACCAGGTTTGGTCTTAGTTCAGCCCTCAGAGCATTTGCAGAAGAAGAGGAGTTCCCACCCGTTTGCACGGACAAAGCGGACGAGGGGAAAGAGGAGCCGTCGCCATGCTCTTCGGATCATGTCAGGTCGCACGTACGTTTGAAGTTGGCCACCCAGTTCTCAGCAGCTAGGAGCAATCTCATAACGGCTACTTCCTCCACCGCGCGTAGAGCTGATCTTCAGGAAAGCTCTGTAGTGCGAGGAAATCCTGACCAACACCACCAAAGCGTTATCGACACAGCAAGGAGATAATAACGACAGGAACTGCCTTATGGCAAAATCACCATCATGATTCATGCGACTGCTTGGTGCCAAAGTCCAACAAGCTGGAACACAGCGAGAGGAGGTCACATATGCTATTAGCTGGTTATTGTGTAAAAAAAAAAAAAAAGAGGTGGGTTCCTACAATTTGATGAGCATCATCTACTCTCCCTCTGGCAAATGAATCAGGTCTTTAGTGCATGATATGGCTTACTGCATTGAACTTGCCTTCTCGCAATAGGCCACAGGTCCCACCTTCTCCTTTGGTATAGGTGGTATCTAGCCTGGTAGATACCAAATGCCACCTGGAAAAAGTATCAGCATTCACGGTGGCAGAATCTAGCATGGCCTACAAGTTTGGAACTGCTCTGAATTCACAAGAAATATCACAGAAACAACAGCAGCCCTTTGATCCATGTACAACCTCCCCCAACAGAGAGATACAGCCTGCCTTAATGGTGGACAGGACTGGTGGGCACACTTCTCCAAAGACCTTTTACTTCAGGGGTTGCTGGCTCAGACCTTCATGGTCTGTGATACGTATCCGAGGAGTAGCAGGCACATCATTAAAGGTGTCAGCTTGAAAACCTGGGTGCTGCCAGATGGTGGTCAATCCCTGGAGCAAGCACAACATGGCAAGCAGCCGTGCATCCTTCAATCCCATCCTTGCTGGAGACCATACACCACCAGCACAAAGGCTTTGCACGTGCACTATGAGAGCAGCAGAAATTCCTCATCTTGGACAACCAGAGAAATGGAGGAGGTCAAGGGCTGGCGAAACACGAGGGTTCGCCTACCCTCTATGGGGATCTGGCCACTTGGTGAGCAGACGTGG
Organism: Cariama cristata; assembly: GCF_000690535.1. Lineage (NCBI taxonomy): Eukaryota > Metazoa > Chordata > Aves > Cariamiformes > Cariamidae > Cariama > Cariama cristata. The sequence continues at coordinate 26,364 of NW_009595829.1, forward strand.
GGGAAGATGCTGGCGTGGTATCGTGGATTACCTATGCACGGTAAGGGGACAGATTTCCCCCTACCATGAGAATCACCCATCGGTATGTTCTCCAAGCACAACGCTACACCAGAAATAGAGGACCTCGGTGAATTCATTTTGTTTTTTCTTTCTTTTTTTTCTTTTTGCAGCTCAGGATTACTGAGTTCGCAGAGTCTGTCTTTAATGTCACATGTGCGGCTCAGGTCCCTCAGGCCCCACCAGAAGCAGCCTGGGATATTTGCACAGACCCCTCACAATGGAAGGAAGAGGGTGTAGGAGGGAGGATCAGGCTGCTGACCCCTTTATTGTTCTTGGGCCAGAAGAAAGCTTCCTCCTGGCTTAAGAACCACGGCACTGAAAAAGTTTTCCAGCCAAAACGAGTCAGATGGAGTCACTGGGTGGTGGATTTTTTTTTTTTTTTTCTTTCTCCTTCCCCTGCCTCCCCCTTCGGTCAAGCGACGGGGAGTCACAGGGTTGTGCTCCATTCACAAAATACCTGCTGCACATCACGTAGTCCTTCCCCCCGACGGCAGGCAAAGGCGCTGTAACCCAAGCAAACGAAAATAAACCTTTTTTTTTTTTTCCTTTCTCCGCAGATT